>NC_056736.1:729035540-729104843 GCF_019279795.1 Protopterus annectens | reverse complement strand
CAACATTGAACAGGTGTGTTAACCAGTTCACCCCAACCAATTCCAGAGCCTTCACCAGTCCTGGCTGGATCCCTTCTATTTCAACAGCCTTGATACAGCGTAACTTTGCAATCACTGCAGTGTACTCAAATGAAAGCATTTCCACTATCTGCTTCTTGCACTGCCTCCTCTCAACAATGTCACCAGCACAGATTAGACTTTGCCCATCCCTGCTAAGAAAAGTCTAAGCACTATACCAACTGTGTGAACTGCATCACAAGATGGTTTGTCAGAACCTCTGTGAATTCATCCAGTAGTCAATCTGCATGACCTCACCGGTCTTCTAATGTACCCATCTTTCATTTCTGTGACTACCACAACTGCTGCCTTCATGATTTGTTTGTGCCTGTCAGGCAAATCCAGGTACTTAGCAGTGTTATTTGCAGGGCAACTTTCTTTAATCGGTTTCCATCTCAATTGTGCCTTCTGTAGGTTGTAGACTGACCACTAGTACAAGATGTGATTACCTTTTGGTCATAGCTCTTTGTCACTGCCTCAGCTGTTGGGTTCTTAAATGTGGTCAATTTAGACTCCACCCATTCAAGTATATAGCAGAGGTAGGAGCTGACTTATTGCCATACAGGTGCATTTGCTAGGTACTTTCACAGCATCTGAATACATGCTCTGGCTTCTTGGGTTTGCCCAGCTACCAACAAGCCATCTGATGTGATTCACTTCTAAATGGAGATCAATTAACAGTTCTGAGGCACTGTTGTCCAAGTATCTAGACCATACGGTCTTAGGTATGATGACATTATTACAAAGTCTTTCTTTGACTTGACATTTTCTTGTAGGTTCCTTATGTTCAAACATGATTTTTGTTATGGTTCAGACCATGACTAGCACCAAATTAAAAAAAAAAATCATTCCAAGGGTTCGGATCATGCAAACTGATCCCAAGGTAAGTCATACCCTTCCCTCTATGTCTAGCATTCCCTGTGCAGGTGATGACGTCTCCCAGCAGAACTAGAAAAATCACTGCGTGGCACCTTACTGAGCTCTATGCCCACAGTCACTAAGAAGGAAAAATAGTCTTAATAGCTATTAAATGCACATGCACAGACAATGGACAATGCTTTCTATTTGCACCCATCATTTACTCTGAGGTACCCTTCTTGTTTACTGACACAAACTCCATCTGAATGGCACTCAGCTGGGGAGGCTATTGATTATCTTTACCTGAGGGCTCTACAGGGGGTCAGTTCTGTATAAGTAAATAATTGACTCCTGCTTGAGAAGTCTGATAATAAATTCAATGCCACATACAGAACTAAAACTTAGAAATATAGATGAGACATCTCAACTACCTGCAGTAAGTCTAACTTCTTCAGCAATGAGGTAACATTCCGTGTATCAACATCCAGTTATAGATGACTGTGTGTACTCTGTCTGTAACAATTTTTAGTCCTTTATTTTTGTAGGTTTCCTCCTTTAGGAGTCTAGAAAAAAAAGCTGCAGTCTTGGGATCTTTAATTTGCCAAGACTTTTAACATTTCTTGTCATGTCCCCATGTATTTCCTGCAGATTATGTCATGTTACTATGGCTTTTGATTACCTTCTTTACATTCTATATCCTCAAGATGAGGAATGATCAGTTACAAAAACTAAACGTCATCAGCATAGTTAAAAGGTTAATCTCACTGGAAGGAGACCTTTTAAATAGAAAATGAGAGGAATGCAAAATTTCTTTAGCCATGCTATGGCCACAGAATTATTATTGTTATTATTATTATTATTATTGGTAACTAGAAAGAAGGTTAAGAATAAGAATGCAAATATTTCTTACTGGGTGATACGAATGAACAGTACTCTATGGAAAGATACTCCCCCGGATTCAGGAAACCTCCGTGTAAGACTAAATAAATCTTACTCGGAGGCTGCAGTTGAACCGTATGACGTCAGTGTGCCCTGAATATTCATGAGGTCACGCTGACTCTACCTCAAGTCTAACACGGACCGTGCAGGCAAGCAGGGGACGTGTCCGACTGGCAAGCAGTCTAAAGGTCCATTCCCCTGCAAGTGTGGTAAATGCAAAATGTAAACACACAAGACCGAGTCCGCTCAAATGTACATGTACCCAACACCACACTCCCTGACACTGTAAACCCCCAGCACAGTTATAAAAAGTAAAACATAAATTTGTTTCTAATTCCCGATATAACTGCCCATATTTGCGCATGTGTGCGCGGGTGTGCCTATTGCTTATCTGCAGTTAGCAATTTCGACATGGAAGAGCATAATAAGGAATGTGTATGCAAATTACACAAAATAGTAATAGCGTAGTGGTAGAGCATTCACACAAAGAGAAGGCATTCACAGTTCGAGTCTCACCATTCCCCATCCTATTTTATGTTCAAAATCAGTATATGAAATAATCCCTGACTTATATGATAAAAGTTTTAGTAAAAAGCATTGAAATGGCCTATGTATCAGTGAACAAAACGTATATTTATAAATTAATCTGACATATACTTGCCTGCCGTTAAGCAACGCTAAACCCAGCGCAATATAGTTGCCCATAGTTAAGCAGCGTTTTACCCAGCACAATATAGTTGCCCGTAGTTAAGCAGTGCTTTATCCAGGGCAATGTAGTTGCCCATAACTAAATAGCGCTTTACCCAGCGCAATCGGTTTGCGTGGAGGTGCGTACTGCGCCAACCAGCGCACTGTCGGGCAATGTGGAGCAACATAGAGCAAAGTTGCTTAAACACAGCCACACCCCCTAATCTGTATGGACAGTAGTAAAACAGTGACAAGTGTCGAACCCAGGACACTGTGCACCATAATCAAAGTACTGAACCACTAAGCCACGACAGCTTAGTGTAAACATCCACTGTTAACATATATATATATACTTAGAAATGGTAGATTAACCATTGCTAAGCAGGTCTGCAGTCAGCCGAGAATTTTCAAAAACAGCCAATCACAAAAAAGTGCGTGAAATGCGGCATATTTAAGCTCCATAAGTGGGAATACTCACCATAACTGATTGTAGCCCACAACTGCAGTTAGAATGTCAGGTGCTGGAGAGGGAAGCCGCTTCCAAGTGCAACCCTTGGGCATCGAGGAGTCAAAATATATGGTTTGGCTCCTAGTCCATCGTCATGAGTCTCGACTCCTGTAGGGCCAGTTTCAAGGAACAGAGTATAAGGCAGAGGCGTGGACCCGGTTGGCTCATGAACTCACCAGTGCCACAGGCGTCCCTAGGACTGGTGAGCAGGTCCGTCACCACCATGCAGACCTGAAGAGACGGAAGCAGGACCTTCTGAACCAATGGATCCAGGAGGCCCGTCAAATGCAGGATGCCCCACTACTAAGTAGGTAGCCATGGAATGCAGTATGTAAGACCTGCTAATATAGTCTAAATAATGGATAGGTATGTCTCAATATCCCTTCATTTACTTCACAGCTGCAGGTGTTTGTGCTATGAATCAGCAAGCCTATGCAGATAGGCTGCTAAGGCTGCACCACCAGGCAGGTTAGTAATTATTCTGCATGTATTGTTATATAATATATGTGATAGAGCATGAAAAAAGTGTTGTAACCCAATTATACATATATAAAATGCCCTGAATAAATACTCTGCTTGTACTGTTATATAACAAAAGTCAGAGATCCAGAAATAGAGTGTACTAACCCAGTAATAAAGGTAAAATAAGTCTGGAATACTATCTCTGCATGTACTGTCATTTAATATAAGTGAGCGAGCGAGCCTGAAACAGAGTGTTGTAACCTATCAATAAAGGTATAATATGTCCTGAATAGGTCTCCCATATGCACTGTAATATCAAATAAAGGAGAGACTCTGTAGAAAAGAGTGTTCAATGTAATTAATAAAGGTATAATGCTTGGAGTGTGTCTGTGTCACTTACTTTGAAATGTTGTTGTACCCTTGCATTAAATAAATAGTACTGCTGTATTAAGTGCTGTCAACCAACAGTTGTGCAGTCCCATATGAAGTGGATGAAGGAAGTGCCAGTAGCTGTGAAGCATATAACATTTATTCCCTGAATAAATTCTCTGCATGTACTGTTACATAACATAAGTCAGAGAGCCAGTAATAGAGTGTAGTAAACCATTAATAAAGGTAAAATAAGTCTTGAATACTATCACTGCATGTACTGTCAGTTAATATAAGTGAGCGAGCCTGAAAAAGAGTGTTGTAACTTATCAATAAAGGTATAATATGTCCTGAATAGGTCGTCCGTATGCACTGTAATATCAAATAAAGGAGAGAGTGCTCAATGTAATTAATAAAGGTTTAATACTTGGAGTGTGTCTGTGTCACTTACTTTGAAATGTTGTTGTACCCTTGCAGTAAATAACTAGTACTGTTGTATTAAGTGCTGTCAACCCACAGTTGTGCAGTCCCATATAAAGTGGATCAGGGAAGTGCCAGTAGCTGTGAAGCATATAACAGTCCTCAACAGTTGGTAAATGGCTGTCATGCATAGGTAAATCTGGCACACGAGTAGCTTGTCAAGGTGTTTCCCAGAAATGTGAGTGTGCTACATGAAATGCATGGTTCTGTAGAACATAAGTGAAAATGTCACGTGAACACATCCAGATATGTAGATACATAAATATAAAAATAAAATACAAGTATGTAGCAGTAACATCTGCATCTTGGACAGTTAGTATGTCAGATATAGGTCAGGTATATAATGAAATAGCCAAACCCATTACACAATCTAATGCATATTGCCTAGTGTAATTATACATGTAGAGGATATACACCTGCAGTCAATAGGAATGTAGTGTAGAGTAAATGTACTAATAAGATGTTAATGGAGTTTTCTATTTTACACCCTACTCCATGCGCATAAACAATGCAATTCAACAACTCAATGGGTATGTCAAATCTAAAATAATTTGTTGGGACATATGTCCTATTGTTCTATAAAAATCTGCACTTACTTTGATGCATGTGCGCTGTTCAAATATCACAATCTTGGTGGCCTGTTGCCACCAATCATCCCTGCATGCTGTTGGAATGTCCACTGTCGTTCAAAATATGCATGTGTTATGCTTGCTGTTCAACTGTTATAACCCTGGTGTGTTGGGTTAATGGGAATATTACTGCATGCTGTTACAACTAATTTGGAATGCTGTTGTCTATGTTGTAATTAAACACACCTAATCACAGAACATATGGGAAGGCCAGTCCCAGCGGACCCTCCTGTCTCTCCTCAGCTGGCGATTGCACCTGGCACCAGCAGGTCTGGTGCCCAGCCCAGGCTACCCTCCTCCATTAGCCCTGTGCCACCTTCGGGTGGAAGAGCTGCAGGGGATGGGGCTCGTCCCCCCCTGCAAGCGTGGGTGGAGAAGGGCCACCTGTCACCCTCCGAATGGTCCAGGTTGTGGTGCGTAGGGAGATCCAGCGTTTAGTCACTGATCCCCTATGCCAGCTCAAGGCTAGAGTGGCATGACTCACAGGTGAGCCTGTCCCTCCTACGCAGCTACCAGCACAGCGACCCTTGGGTGTGTGAAGGTTCAGTGGTGACTGCCTTGGGTGGGGATCTCAGTCCCACTGTTACCATCTGTGGGCTCATGGGCTTGCGATTTCCAAACATCTGTCCCCATCAATTGTGTTCACCCACCCCATGTGTCATACTCCGCCCTTGTATGTGTCTTGTTTGTCTTGTCTGTTGACCTCCCCAACCTACCTCCCCAAATAAACCTACTTCCTCTACCTCACTTTCAACAATCACCTGAAAAAAAAGGGCAATCTGTACCCACAAAAAAATTACACCCCATACATAGCTGCCCATTTTGCACACATGTCCGCTGGACATGTGAGCTAATAATTGTAAATGGCAGTACAACATACTTTGTTGTCCTCACCCCTCTCCCAGGGGTGGAAGGTTTCAAATTGCACTCCAAATTTATTGCATATGCACAGCTGTTGCTGTTAAAGAAATGGGCAGCTATGGACCTTCCCTACACCCATCCTGCACATCCCGTGCTTGTTTTCCTACTGTCTTTCCCTCTTTGTGCCCCCATTTTCACCACTTTCCTATCTCCCCATTTTCTTTTCTTTAAAAGAAATTAGCGTGGGGGTTAGCATGAGTAAGCACTTTTAAGCAGTAGTAAGCAGGTTTAAGTGAGTGTGCGCATGTGTGCGCTTAGCTAAGCATCGCTAAGCGTTACGCAAACCCGGGAAAACCCACTTACAACTGCTTAAAAGTGCCTTAGTCACTCTATGTCAGGGCCCTTTTCCTGCTCAGCAGCAAAATAAAAACACTCTGTCAGTCTCGAACCCCAGACCTTGGACACACTAAACTGCATGAAGTACCACTAAGCCACAGCAGATATACAGAAACTTGGTGCTGAAATAAATATATCATGCATTACAATGAGTGAATGTAAAGGAAAAATAAGAAGGCCATAACACAAAGCTTGTTCTGTGGATCTTTACCATCAATTGTTGTGGAATTGCATTACATGAGTGTGATGTGAGAAGCAGACCTTCAAGCAGCAAATAATGTTACAGAGACACTTTACAACCCCCACACAGTACCGTAGCAGGACAAACACTGGCATATCTGATTAGGGCAGAAGCCATACATCCTAACTGTGACAACTTTCCAGGGATGTCCCTGATTGTGAAACATATTTTAGCTGTGTCCCTCTGAATCCCTCAGAAAAGTACCGTCACTCAGAAAGGTGGGGTATTACACAATGAATACTGACAATAATAACAGTAGACACCACTTGTACTTCATGAAAGGAGTACAAATCCATATGCACTTCTTCACTCAAGTCTACACCTACTGTCCCTAGTATGTGTAAGGTGTATCTCACTTTTAGCTACCTATCCCTGACTCCATGCAAATATGTATCTGAGTGTTCCATAGGCCTGGCAGAGGCACAAACACACAGGCATGTAAGCTATTCTGCTGTTACACACTCTGCAAATATCTTTGGTAGCACCTTCACAAGCATACCCTTATGAAGGGGTACAGCACAGAAATACCAAAGGATGTAGCCATGTACCGGTAGCAACTGACCGTAACAATGCCATTGTACCAGTCCTGCAAACACCTGTGAGTTGCACAGCCATAGAATAACAGTGTAACCTCTGTCTACTATTTGGATAGGTTCACATTTGGGAACGATGCAGACAGACCACCTGCCTTGATAAACTGACAGGTACACACCAAACACCAATCCTTGAAGTCCAGTAAGATAATATTCACACATTAAGACATAATGCTCTCTGTATGTAAGCACCCCCCCACAATTAAAAGATACTTGTGTGTTTAGGGTCTACCAAGGGTGCAGGCAGGCATACTCAGTACTGTAATTGTCCAGTTGTCCTGCAAACCCTGTGCTAATGTCAACAATAAAGAACACAAACCCTGCAGAAGTGAGTACATTAATCTTCACAGTCTAACAGTTCACAAACAGTTCATGTGCCAAAAGGATACTTCCGAATAACTGCATTTGTATGGCAGTTACTTATATGAGTAGAAAAGAAACTACATAGTTACATAAATGTTGTGTAAGCATTTGTAGGTGTGAGTAAAACCCTACACTGATAGCTCTCTACTGGAAGTGGCAACAGTGAAGTCTGAGTACAACATGTACATCACTGTCTACACCTCTAGCTTCATTTATAAGATTTATACCAGCATTCTGACTTACACAACAGTGTCCACAGCATACAATCATGGGCCCTACTCTGGAAATCTAAAAGGGCTACGCCTACATACCTTAGCAATTTATAGCATTGGGTTGCTATGACAGTGAGTACTGCAATTACCACACAGCAGGCTGTATGCATTTACCAAATGCTGGGCAATAACTGGTGCAGAGAGCATCACATGCACATACGCAGATACCTATAAAAGCAGATTGTACTTGCTATCCCACATGCAATCATTACATTGCATGTGTAAACAACTGAATAACACCTACAAGGTATTGTCAAACAGTAGCACATAAGAAAGGAATATATCATTAGGTAACAAATATACAGACCTAATTTAAAACTAAAGTTATCAATTAAGAAAAAAAAATAATCAACACAAACTAAACTTAAGTAAGACTCTTTACTTAAAAAAAAAACTGTCAAATCATACACAGACAGACCTGAAAGGGACAAACAGGTATGTAACAGTTTGTATTAACCGTCAAGTAGTAGATGTTTATGAGTAGTACTGTACATACTCTGAAACATGCATATGTGGCAGAAGTAGGTATTTATGCACTGATGCCGTGCATAACTACTGCCATGGAGAAATTGGTGTGTAGCTGTGTGCAGTGAGACATAACTGTGACATATGTAGCTCAGCATGATATGTCAAACATCTGAACATGTTATCTATGGTCTTTACAGTACTGTGTATAATGGCAGTTTTGGGGAGTAGTGCAAATACCCATATAAACTTGGATGTCACAGAGTAAGACATGCATGATAGTCACATAATGTGTAGCTTAGCATTGGCAACTGCTGTACCAGGCTAGTATAGTAATGTATCATTTGCAGCTTTATATACTCTTGTACTATTACTGTATCCACACATGTGACAACTGTCCATGTTGTAGCAAGGCCCAACAGGTCATCTGTGAGGTGTATGGACTTACAACAGTGTGGACCCTGTGTCTGTATGGCACACACATATGGCACGATATATATCTGTGTCTGATATATTAGCATCTGAACATGTGCATAGAGCAAAGGACATTCTGCAACTGTTTGTGAAGGGTGGCCATTTATATGTTGGTGCAGGTTGTTATGTGCATATTTATATGTAGGTTGTAGTGTGTGTCAAACAAGACAGCATACAGTGCTGTCACATGACATGTATTGTTCAAACACCGTGGGTATGATTTGTTAAGTATTACGTCTTCCAGATAGGGGGTCCTGCTAAAGATACATGGGCTGAGAATACCTTCCATGCATTCTGCACAAGACTGTGCAATATCATTACATAACTGTATCCCTCTCAACCTTTGCATAATTGATATTCCCACCATGAAAGGTGGACTGTATATGTACCGATATGTATATGTATATGTACACCCATGGATGTTCATATGTACGCTCAAGCTCAATGTTGTACACGTATTGCCATCCCTGTTGTTAAAAACCCTGTACCCATGAACTACCACATAGGTGGTAGTCCACTGAACACTGAAAGTGTGATAAGAGACTACGGGACACAGGTGGACAGTAGTGTCCCTTATGATAATCACAGTGCCACACTAGTCATGTAAACAGAGTACAGTCCACATGTCATCAGTAAAGGTGTGTCATCCATGGAAAAAGAGGTCAGTGTCCCATTCTACTCATCAGTCATAACGCCCATCATAGAGTACAATGGCCTGTTGGTATGTACCTCAGAAGACATCCACAGCAACAGTAGACACCAGACACATACCTCACAAAGAGTATTATCGGACTCAAACAGATGCCCTATGCTGACTGTCTTACAAAACCACAGGTACACTGTGTTGCATACCGTCTACCCAGAGGCTACCTCTGCCTAACATATAAAGCTATTCCAAACCCACAGGTGTTGGACATGCGCTAGGTAAACAGATGAAACTACACACAAGCTACCCACTGTACTGATCCAAACCTTGTAACGTCAAAAAGCAGAGCATGCATGAGTGGCACATTGTCATCTCAGACACATACCATACTCTGGAACTAACAACCTATCGATAGTAAATGAAGGTCCTCATTAGCAGTTGCCATGAGTAATCATGATGACTGGATGTGAGATAGGAAACACAACCCGGTAATCACCTCTGTGGGTCTGCATGACAGGGGCACATGAACCTACATTACATGTGTGTTGAAGGGCAGGGTACCATATGGCTAGGCTTCCATAGGCCCTACCGATAACAGCCTATCATCTACCTAGGACCCCATACACACATGCATGTACCTGAAGCATCATATGCTATGTGAGGTTGACTGTGTGTGATGGAGAATATGTAGGCGAATGTGTCAAAGATGTGTATATGTGTGATAGCCTAGTGGGAAACTGTGTATACCATGGTTTGGAGTGTTGTAGCTCTAATACCATCAAAAGGTATGTATGCTATTGCTAGGCAGGAAAAGCAGTATGGCAGACGGAGTGACGTAGTCCCATGGTGTTGACTGGAGTGTGCCATTGTAGGCTAAAGCAGTACATGTATGCTTATTGATTGTTAACACTAGTGGATACAAATCAGGTATGAACTGTAGTACTACCTGAAGCTATAGGCCTAAACAGCACCGTATGGTTTACATCCACATTGCTTGGTAACACTGTTCCATTTGTTACCTGTAGCCCTTACACATTACCTACCTCAGGCATGAGTTTTTGTAGGTGCTGACACACAGTACTGTATGGTACACAGGGAAAACTAATCAGAGTTGCCATACCTTTGTGTCTTGTGGGTATGTCTGATTTGTGTGTGGGTATGCCTGTAACATGGCCTCAGTGGTATGTGTGTCACAGGATATAAGTGCATATCTAGCAACATGTATAGTGTAGTACAGCAGTATGCCACCTATAGTTATGAATGTGCACATATGTTACTAAGGGGATTGCTATCAACAAGTAACGTGGTGTACTGGTAGTACTGTAACCGTACTGTACATTCATTTCAACGGATGACAAATGTCTGTATGCATTAGCTTCATATACACCTCCTGAGGCTAGGTGGTGCATTGTGTCACATACAGTGTGCCATGTACTGTTCTATAGTCTTACATACTGGTTCCACTTTGTTGCTGTGCAGAACAAGGTGTGGTATATAGTATGTGCCAGGCACTGTCAGGCAGCTGTGGCCTGAGCAGTCATATGTGGTATTGAAAGTGTGTATCTACTGACAGCCAATAGGTTGCTAATATATGGCATTTCATTGATGTCTGTACTTTACAACATTAAGTATGCCACATGACTTGCTCACAATTACTGTTTTATTGTCTTCTAGGGATATGTCTCACAACAGGAAACCAGCGTATTCCCATGAGGAGGAGGAAGTCATTGCAGATGCCCTCATACACCATCACAACCTGCTGTTCTCCAGAACCAGCCAGGAGCAGCATGGGCGCACTGCACTGTGGCAGGATGTTGTCTGTCAGGTGAATGATGTAGGCATGCATAACCGGACTTATGAGCAGGTACGCCATCACTGCAGTGATTTAATCAGACACATCCGGCAGCATGCCTCTGATGTCCACAGACAACAGCTTGCCACAGGTGGGGATGCCACAGCACATCCCTACCTCATCAGAGTGGAAGAGCTGCTCCTCAGCATGGTGGCTCCTGGCCAACCAGTACAACACACCTGTGTCATCATGGAGTTTAGAGTCACCCAGCATGGCGATACAGAGTGTGAAGGTAACATGGCATATCAGTAGACCAGTGTTAGCTCGATTGTTATAACATGCATGTATCAGATGTGTACTGTGTATGCAGTAGATGTGGAGCCTGGTGTCATGCAATACTGATAATTTGTGGCATTATCTGTATGCCTGTGATTGTCACTTCATGTACTACTGTAAAATTGCAAACCACTGCAGCAATGCCATAGTTGTTGACACTGAAAAACTGTCTCAAATCCTTGTAGGTCCCTCTGGTGGGATAGCAAGACAGCAGACCCATGCTGGTAAGTGTTCTACATGTAGTATAGCATGTGTATATCATAGGAGAGTTGTAGGCCATATGCACATGTTAAACACCTATACATAGTGCATGCTCTGCATGTTCTCTGTGTGACTATGCACATCCCAGTAACATGAGTAGCTGCCTCAAACACATGCAATACATGGAGCATCCCACAAAATTGGGGTACACTGTAGTGGACATTGTATATGCAGAGTCAATACACATGCACACAACATACACCACTTTGTCATATGCAGTTTGTGTTAATATGATACACATGGTGTATGTAGACACCTGCTGTAAGGTCATACTCCAGTACCCCATATGTCATCAACACAGCACACATACTATACCTGAAGGGTAGAGGCCTATCATGGGGTGGTGTGACACGCACCAACACATGACACAGTCATGATAGGCAATGCTCCCTATTGAACACCTGACATGCCCATGTAACTACTGTTTGTGAAATGGTAAATGTAGCCTAAGTGGTGCAGGTCAGGTACGGCAAGATAGTTGCAAGTATGACATACATTAGTGGCTTTGAGTGACCACATGATGCTGCCTGATGATGGCTCATGGTACTACACTACATCCAGTTTCAGTACCTACAGTACTACACATAGCATTCATTGTTAGACATCTGACAGTTGTGTGCATCCGGCCATGGTATATATACCTATGAGTGATGATGCACAGGACATTGGAAAGCGTTTCAGACTTGCACTGCAATGTTGTGTCAATGTACACATTGTGTTCCAGGGTGAGGCCAATTATTGAACAACACACATGCATCAATGACATGTATACTGTTATCAACAAGGACTATCTACACTCGCAGTTCATGCTGTTGAGTAACACACATCCTGCATGCTGACACATGTGATGGACTCTTTGGCTTGTGATACTGTACTCCACCATCAACCACTAATGAATATGTTCCATATTGCTGTTGGTGTGTGTGTGTCAACCCGACTGAATAGTGTATTTGTGTGCATGTGTGCATGTGTGCATGTGTGCATGTGTGCATGTGTTCATGTGTGCATGTGTTCATGTGTTCATATGTGCATGTGTTCATGTGTGCATGTGTTCATGTGTGCATGTGTGCATGTGTGCATGTGTGCTAACATCCTGTACAGATGATAAAGTGTGTTTCCTGTCTCCCTCTCACAGGTGCTGAGGTATTGTTGGATGAGTGCAGCAGGGACCTGAAGTCACTGCCACTAATAGTGAACATGTGTGCTAACATCCTGTACAGATGATAAAGTGTGTTTCCTGTCTCCCTCTCACAGGTGCTGAGGTATTGTTGGATGAGTGCAGCAGGGACCTGAAGTCACTGCCACTAATAGTGAACATGATGATACATGTGTTGTGGCACAGGCAGGTTTGACAGGGTCTGTCGTTGCAAGCACAGGCACATATGGAACGGTACAACAGGCAGGGACTAAGGGCGCAGAGGGCTCATAACACCGCTATCAATGACAGTATCCGTGACCTTGCCGGTGCCATCCGTAATTACACCAATGTCATTGATAGACATTGGGGGGAGACACTAGATGTCCTCCGCAATGTAATGTCCATGTGCCAGGACAGTGCAGGACGGATGGGACATCGATGTGGATGTATGCCAGCAACATCATCAGCTGGCAGTCATTGCGGATGACACACAAGTGCCAGCCACTCCCGTAGTGGCAGTACCAGCTCCTGCAATGTTGTGGCTGGGCTGTCGGTAGACCACCTGAGATGACCACATGCACGTGGCTCTGTCCAGTCCCAGCAGGGTTCAGTCAACATCCCTCTGCCTCTGACGATAGTACCCAGTCTGGCTTAGTACCCGATACTGTCCTTGTCACCCTTGCCAGGCACAGGTACTGTGTCCGTGGCTGGAGACAGTGATCTGTACAGCCTGCCAGGTACAGTCTGTGGCTGTCACACAACCTCCCGTATTTGGCAACCACAAGGGGGTACTGTGTGCATGCAGACACACACACATAATACCAACACCTAGGGCTAACAAATACACACACACATTATACCAACACTCACCCGTACTGTACTGTTGTCCCTCACACACACACACACACACACACACACACACACACACACATACATGTCGATTGGATGGGTGATTTTCGGGCTCTGGCAAATCAATAACACACCCTGTGCATATGATGAAACTGTGCCACCTCCTGTCATCTGTGACATTGATGCAGGAATAGGCTAACATGGTGCTGATGCACAGGGTGACCTAATAGCAGTGTAGCAATGTTAGCATGTTGTCAACAGTAAAGTGTAAAGATATCCTTGTACATATATCTGAGCAGGCATGATGCATCAAAGCTATGATTATCAATGTAGCATTGTTTACACCAGTGTTAATTCCAAACATGGATTGTCCACCCATGTGCCACTTGGCTGATGTGTGTGGTACTGGCAGCATGTGTTGGTGAGTGTACGTTATGTCTGTGATGTGTGCTGTACAAATTCCAAGGTGTACATTTGTGAACATGGTGTAGGTGCACTGTCTGCATGTACGTGCATGTTGGACACATGGCAAGGGTGATATGCCCTGTATTACACAGTGTTAACACTTCATATTTCCTATTGGTGTCCAGTATGCATTTTACTACACATATGTCACAACTTGGGTACACATGTGTGTATGACATAGTATGACACTATGCTGTGGATGATACTGTTAATATCGGTCATTGGTTTGCATTCTGGTAGTGTACATAACATCACCAGCCTGATTTTAACCAGTCGTTAGTTGATGTCTTGACAACTGACACACAGCTGTAGGATACACAGTAGCATTTGAATAATTCCGGCACTGTACTGTACCAGTTACCAGTGGCATTGACCACCAAACATTCCCGTGACGACTCCTATTTGGCATGTGTCCATCCTAGATACAAGCAGACACACTAGGGTTATGTCCGTCCACATCTGGTAATGTATACAGTGGCCTACAATGCATTCACCGGATTAGACACTTATCCTCCACAAGGGTATCATACAGACAGATACCTGTTGACAATCACATGCTGTGAAGCTATTAGCCAACTATAGCATAGTCATCCACATTTAATACACATAGTATCCTAACAGTACCACATTGGTAGTAGCCCACAACATGTAGCAGCGGTACCGATGTGTACATACAGCCACATGTGATGTCATCTGTCCTTTGATATTCACATTCCCAAAGGTATGCTGATGTCCCTCAGTGTATCACATAAGCAACAAGGGGTCTGTATGCATATCCATGGAGTTGTTGTACACCTATAATTAATGGCCATTATTGACAGAGTGTATTATGTTTGAACATGTCTGAAATATGCCACAGGCATACACCCTCACTCACACAATTCTATGGAAACTGTCATGTGTGTGTGTGACACTGATGACCTAGGGCACAGATCACTACAGTGGCTGGACTTGTCACATACATACATATGTGACCTACGGTCTGAGAAGCAGCAGCACCAACTGTCAATGGTAACAGATGTATTCGTGTTTAAACCAGGCTTCACAACTATGAAGTGATTGAGGTCACATGTACACATATGTCTTGGCCACACAGTTGCCAATAGATGTCACATGTACATATGTGTATTTGCCACACAGATACCTGAAGTGTGCAATGCACATACTGTTGTTTTACTGATATGTCATACAGTAGTAAAAGCAAAACCCACAACACATTGGTCAACAGTGTTACACACACATACTCAGCAATTGCAGGATTCAAACCCCTATCTAACTATGTCATGATACTTGTGAAATACACATTAACATGACACGCTATATGCTTTACTGGGAGTTTTTATTTCCACTGCTGTATTTGTGGGATACTGACATCATCAAACCTGCCAAAGAGGAATTCACCTCTTTTAATGCGTTTTCACAGTCTCCAAAAAGGCCACCCCTTTCAAAGGAGATCACACACACACATTCAGCAATTGCAAGATTCAAACCCCTACCTAACTATGTTATGATACTTGTGAGATATGCATTAACATGACACGCTATATGTTTTACTGAGAGTTTTCATTTCCACTGCTGTATTTGTAGGATAGTGACATCATCAAACCTGCCAAAGAGGAATTCACCTCTTTTAATGTGTTTTCACAGTCTCCAAAAGGCCACTCCTCTCAAAGGAGATCACACACACACAGTGATTGCAGAATTCAAACCCCTTCATAACTATGTTATGATACGAGAAAGTTATGCAGTAACACAATGCTCTATATGCTTTACTGGGCATTTTCATTTCCACTACTGTATTTGTGGGATACTGACATCATCAGACTTGACAAAGAGGAATTCACCTCTTTTAATGTGTTTTCACAGTCTCCAAAAAGGCCACTCCTCTCAAAGGAAAATCACACATATGCCCCCACATACACACTCAGCAATTGCAGGATTCAAACCCCTACCTAACTATGTTATCATACTTGTAAAGTACGCATTAACATGATGCACTATATGCTTTACTGAGAGCTTTTGTTTCCACTGCTGTATTTGTGGGATACTGACATCATCAAACCTGCCAAAGAGGAATTCACCTCTTTTAATGTGTTTTCACAGTCTCCAAAAGGCCACTACTCTCAAAGGAGCTCACACACAGACTCAGTGATTGTAGGATTCAAACCCCTACTTAACTATGTTATGATACTAGAGAAATACACATTAACACAACACACTATATGCTTTACTGTGGGGTTTTGATTCTCCTGCTATATTTGTAGGATGCTGACATCATCAGACTGGACATGGTAATGTGCGTGCACTTAGTTTTATGGAATCCCAGGAATGAACCATGTGGGTCAGCAGGTGTGAACAGCTTGAACAGGTCTCCACAATTCTTAGCTTGTGTGATCTATCTGTGGACAAATTGCCATTCCTTCATATGACAATACATAGTTATGCACAGATTGTTTGTTTTGTGGATACGACGTGTCTGGGATGTTGATAAAGGGCTATTAAAAGTCAATGTGGGACGTGTGTATCTCCTTTCAGTGATGTATGTCCTGGCTGCCTTGAGAACAGTCTAGCAGGTTTGGGAAACATGATCTGCCCATTAACATACCACAGTTAGTTGGGTTGCGTGTTTGTCGGCTTCCAATAGCTCTGTTTCTGACTGCAGTCATGATGGGCTCCATGGCCTAGCAGTTCAGACTTCATAGGCTTATAGGACTATAGTTCCCATGGTCTGTTGTGCACCAACACTTGTGGGGTGTGCCATATGTTGCTGTAACACATTCAATAGTTTAAGATCCTGTAGAGAGGGTGAGGCTCAACAGACTGTTCAGGTGCAGGGTCTGTTTGTTCTGTAGTTCACTTATGACAGATATGGGGAAAGAATGTTATCCAAGTGATGCCATTCATTCGGCTTTGGGGGAAACTGTTTACCCATCAGACATGTGATATCACCTGGTATGGTGATAGTGCCTTTTGTCAGTGGGAGGTGGGTATGTATGTATGGGCCTGTCTTACAGGATGTCGGCATTGTCAGTCAGGTACAGTTGACCCTGACTCAGGACATATATGAGTGTACATTGCTATTTATGACATAGCTGAAGGAGGTGTCATGGTTCTGTCTGCACTCCTTCGCAGATAATCTTTCCAAAACAACGACAAACATGACCACTAAACCCCTGTTATACTCCTTTACACACTTAACACACTAATGATCCTTTGTGATTAGTCAACAGAGTATGTCATCATAATATCCTGGCATGTCCAAAGGTCATTTTCATGTGTACTCTCCAGTCAAGCTGGTGCATATTTGGATTTTGACGCAATGTTACAACTGCCTTATGTACACAGACAACACTGTCCTCCTCCCAACAAACTCAGCTATATGTGAGAGATGCGACTATATACACAAACAGGAGGCTGAGCTCTCTTGACCAGTGACTGGCACAGTCTATCAGGTGGTGAAGGTAACCACACACACCACATATCCAGTCTCACATAAACCTATAGCAACAGCAAACCAATTACATTACCACACAAAACATACTCGGAGGCTCTAACTAAACTCTGCCTAAGCAGCAGAGACATCCAAAGCAGACACACAAACAACTGCTAACCCACAACAATACACACATATCACATAGTTCACAAAGTCACTGTACCACACAGTCACTGCCCTTAGGGCTGAACAACACACCGAATACACTTGTGGTTAGTGACACTTATTGTCAGACACACTGATGTCACACTCACCAGGATGAACTAGGAGATGGTCACTGTGAGCTGTCTGTCGGGTGCCAAGATCTGGCACATAACACATGCACTCAGGTAACTCCAAAGCAAGTACAACTATGGCTCCATCATTGTCCATGCTGGTGTGAAAACACTCAGATGTTCCTCCCTGGACTACATGACAAGAGACATAGTGGAGCTCTCTGATCATGTGGCCCAGGCCAGTATGACACTGACCTTGTGTAGCATCTTACCCTCACCAAGAATGATGTCACAGTATACAGACAAACTGATCACTTTTAACAGTTGGCTAACATATTGGTGTCATTCAAAGGGGATCCAGTGTCTGTCAGCCTGGGATGACATGCTCGACATGCCACGTAGCTTTGCTATGGACGGCTTGCACCTGTCACCCATAGGCTTTCAAATACTGGCTAAGGCTCTTGCCACCCCCATAGTGGCTTTTTTACTCGAGGCTCACAAGACAAACCCACCTCCATAGACGTTACAAGGTAAAGGAAACTAAGGGTAATGCTGCTCAACAACAGATGTCTAACCCTCAGAAGGCATGCACTCAGGACTCTACTCAATATGGAGAATGTCAATATCTGTGCAGTAACAGACACCTGGTTCAGGCTCCCAGAAGCACACCAGCACTACCAGGTTATACTTCATACCATGCTTTTCGGCCAAAAGACTCAGACCGGCCAACAATAATAGGGGGAGTATCCATATACATCACAGATACACACACCTCCAGGTTAGTAGCACTGCACAAAGCATCGGAGACCATACATGTGCAACTAACAGTGGGCAAAACTGCCTTTCAGTTTGTAGCCTGCTACAGACCACCCTCCTGAACTCAGGAACACCACTCGGTATTCCTGGGAACACTGGAGAATATGAAGGTCTCCACAAACACCATTATATTGGGTGACTTCAAATACACAGACATTGACTGGGAATACTACTCAGGCACCAACACCCTCGCACAACTGTTGGTAGGATTTATAGACTCAAATGCTATGGCACAACTGGTCACCACACACACTAGATGGGAAAACATGTGGGACATGATCATCACCAACATGGGGACTCTATGTTCCACACCACAGGTATTCCCCTCATTGGTAAGGTCAGACCATACATTAATCTCACTGGACATACATATCCCATCCACACCCCATCCTTGGTAATCTCAGTGAAGACCTTCTCAAAAGCAAACATCACACTTCTACAAACCGGGGTGGTATCCGTCAAAGACACTGACACAGTGGTGAATACGTCTCAGAACACTGAATCCTTTACAAAAGCATTCTATGGACACCTACTGGAATGCATGGATTGTGCTATCCCAAATAACAACAAGACTCACTCATCCAAAGGCAGGGGACCTATCTGGTGGACCACAGCCATTAATGAGCTATACAACGAAAGGAGGAGGCTACTACATGATAGAGCACAATCCCAAAAAGGGAAGGCATCTGTGATCAATACTAGCAAAAAGCTACAATCACTCATTAATTCATCTGAGGCACACTTCTAATGGACACTTGCAACAGACACTAAGGACAATCACAAGGCCTTCTTTAATTATGTCAGGAACCTGGGTGGAAACTCCCAAATATGCTGTGAGTTACTGCATGATGACACAACATACACTGAACACACTGACATTGCCAACATCCTGGCAAACAGGTTCAGTGCAAATGTTCCCCCCCATCCCCCCTAAAGTGCAAATGTCCATCCCAACAGGGTGTAGCATCCCTGACATCACAGATGAACAGGTGAGTGCTGCCCTCTCCAAAGCAGACAATACAGCATCAATGGGACCGGATGGTGTCCCGAACTGTGTCTTACGGGAGCTTCATGACAAACTTAACACTCACATTAAGTCACTGTTCAATATCAGAGTTACTACAGGATATGTACCCAAGGAATGGCGTACAGCAATAGTGCTCCCGCTCAACAGAGGTGGTGCCACAAGGGACCCTGGACAATATCGCCCTATAAGCCTAACAAGACTTGTCTGCAAAGCTATGGAGCATATCGTCATGGAACACATGCACATAGACATCGGGAACCTACAAACATTGGATCATACACAATTCGGCTTTGTTGTGGCAAGATCTTGCCTCCTGAACCTTTTTGACATCTTTAAACAGTTACCAGGTCCATAGACATAGAGAAGGTTGTCCACACAGCCTACCTGGAACTCACAAAATATTTCGACACAATACCCAGCTCAGCCATTATACATAAGCTAACTGGCTTTGATATCAACACATCTGTCACAACATGGATTGCTAACTGGATCATGGATAGCACCCACATGGTCAGTATTGCTGGTGCCATGTCTGACTATACACCAGATACACATAGCATCCCACAAGGCTCAGTCCTGGAACCTCTCTTGTTCAGTATATATTCCTCAGACATACAGGCTGACATGGGAGGAATATGGCTGACCATATTCACAGATGACTGCTAACTGGGTGCCATAATCAACTGTCCAGCTGGCACAAGCATCCTCCAAAAGGGTCTCACAGAGATGGATGACTGGTGCCAAAGCCATGGCCTACAGCTAATTGCCATTAGATGCATAGTCATCCCCTTTGCTGATAACAATGTGCCCACACATTACCACATAGGTGATAATCCATCATGTACGGTGGGTGTTATTAGGGATTTGGGGACATGAGTAGTTAGTACTCTCGCCTTTGACAATCACGTTGCCAATGTGGTTAGACAGACCTTCTATGTATCCCACCTTATCCCATAGGGTTTCACATCTAGATCGAGTGGGGTCATTGTGCCCCAATAGTCATCAGGCCCATGCTTGGATACAATGCCCCATTTTGGATGTACCTTACCCGACACCTGCAGCAACTGTAATGGCCACAAATGTACCTCACTAAGTAGATCTAGGGCTCACACAGATGACCTGCGCAGTTTGGCTATGGTAACCCCAGCTCTACTCAGTCACTTACTGCCTACTCAGATGCAATGTGTGACTGTTGTTTAAATCCATGTCCATCACAGAGTTCATGGACAGGACCCACCTCAGGATATCCAAGTCCCTTAGAGCTACACACTCCAGGGACGGAAACGTCAACACTGATATTAATAGGACATGCTGGAGGGGCAGATTCCTATCCCAGAGGCTCCACTCACTCTGGCATGAGATACCATCACGCATACGCAGAGACTCACACTGACCACCTACAGGAGACATCTTGACAAGTGGATGGGTGATCATATGTTTAGCCCTGGGATATCTTCTGGGTCCCTGCTAGACAGTGGAACAATACACTGAACATAAGTGGGCTATCTTGTGTGACCTACTATTCACAGGCACAGTCTACTAATCTAACAGGGTTGTGAAAGCCAAACACACTCTGGCTAGGCTTATACATGTCCTAGGACAGATAACCTAGTATCAACCTCTGAACTTATGATAATGTTCGGGATGCACATTGTTTATTGATGATACTGATTGCATGTTTTGTTTCTTCTTTGCTTTCCCACTTTCTATGAACAACATAAGTATCTGCAGAACATATTTGATTATGACAGGGTTCCACTGTATTATATATGTGTCTGTTGTCATATAACTGTGTGCACAAGGCAGACTGGGGAACAGTGGGAGGTTCATGTGTTAACACATGCAACTGGCGGATATGTGTGGCCAACTGCTGTACTCAGACATGGCCTAAGTGTGTGAGCATGCCCAGTTTGGCATTTCAGTGTTTTTGTTGCCTGACATTTGTCTCATTTCTTCAAGTGTGTGAGCATGCCCAGTGTAACGTTTCAGTACGTTGCTGTCTGAGGTCCACTACATTTGTTGATGTGTGTGAACATTACCAATATTAACATTTATACTATATGTGTGTTGAAAATCAGGTTCTATTCTTACTGCAGGGTTCACCTTTGTGTCTTAACAGAACAGGGATTATGCTATGCCTGCAGGGTTTCCATGAGATACTTTACATAGGTTCATAGGTTCATAGGTTCATACTAGGCTATCTGCCCAAGGGCATTTATAAGCCTAGCCCATAGTTATGTGGCTTTCGCCACCCCTTTAGTTTGAATAAAAACTATGCCTATCATTTTTCTGTGCCTCTGTCAAGCAGTGACACTGAAGTAATCCCTGGGGTATATCTGCGATCTCCCATCCATTGGTCAAGATTCCTCTTGAACAAGGCCAGCGAGGTGCTCTGCCTCACATGTACCGGGATTTTGTTCCACAGCATAGGGAGTCTCTGGGTGATGAATCTGTCCCTCCAGCACATTCTATTTATAACCGTGTCAAGGTTTAAGTCTCCCGCCTTGTGGTTCTGAGGGATCTAGATTTTTGAGGTGAAGCATATTCATCAAATCTGGGTTTGACATGGCCTTATATGTCAGGCACAGGTCACCTCTGAGCAAGCGGTATGAGACTGAATAAAGCTGGAGTTCTTTCAGTCGGGCAGCATAAGACATTTTTGAGACCCTTTATCCTTTTGGTGAGGAACTTTTGGGGCCTTTCAAGCTGCATCAGGTGTCTGGTCAGATACATTCCAACGGGCATTGTACTCAATCATAGGTCTAATGAGTGATGAGTACAGGGGACGATGACCTCCCTTGATCTAGATGTGAATCCCTTCATGATCAGGTGGGTGATATAGAAGGTTTTCCTAACTACTTTAGCAACATGAGTGTCAAACGAAAGACTACTGTCAACTTGGGTCCCCAGATCCCTGATGACTTTTTCTGTGCTCAGTGGATTGTCACCTATATGGTAGCTAGGGATAACCTTGTTTTTCCCGAAGGGTATGACGATGCATTTTTTGGCGTTTAACTTCAGGCCATGGCTCTGGCACCAGTTATCCGTTCTGTGAGGCCCTTCTGGAGGATATCTGTGTCAGATGTGTTTTCGACTATGGCCAGTTTGCAGTCATCTGCAAACTTTGTCAGCCATAACCCTCCTGTGTTTGCTTGTACTTCAGAAAAGTAGATGCTGAACAAGAGTGGACCCAGGACTGAGCCCTGTGGGACACCACTTGTGACAGGCTTTGAGTCTGACATGGCTCCAGCAACTCTGACCCTGTGGGTTCTGTCGCTTAGCCAGTTTGCAACCCATCTTGTGATGTATGGGTTTACATTCAAGCTGATGAGTTTTTCGATGATACCTGAGTGGGGTATTGTGTGAAGGCCTTTGCCAGGTCGAGGTAGGCTGTATGGACTGCCTTTCCTCATCAATGGCCTTGGTGACTGTCTCAAAAAGTCAACCAAGTTTAAGAGGCAGGATCTGCCTTTGACAAAGCCAAACTGGGTTGGATCCAAAGTCTGCAAGTTCCCTATGTCTTTATTTATGAGTTCCATTATGATCCTCTCCATGGCTTTGCAGATAAGGCTTGTCAAGCTAATGGGCGGTAATTTCCAGGGTCTGTGGAGGCACCGCCCTTATGAAGTGGGACCACAGTCGCCGTGCGCCACTCCTTGGTAATGATCCTGAGGTGAGGCTAAGATTAAACAGCTGTCCTAACTGTGGGTTTAATTCCTCGTTGAGTTCATGAAGCACACAGCCGGGGACACCATCCGCTCCCATGGATGCTGTGTTTTTTGCCTTAGTGAGGGCAGTTCTCACCTGGGCGTTGGAGATGTTTGGGGGCCTACAATCCTCTGGAAGAGATATCTCTCCTTTGGGGAGGGGGAGTTTGCACTGAACCTGTCAGCCAGTATGTTAGCAATGTGTGTAGGTTCAGTAATTTTCACATCATTTTGAACTAATTCTGAGCATATCTGGGAGTTTCCTCCTAGGTTTCTAACATAGCTAAAGAAGGCCTTATGATTGTCTTTAGAGTCCTTGGCGATTTTTCTCTCAAAATTTGCCTTTGATGATTTTATGAGAGCTCTTAGTTTTTACTTATAATGATCAAAGGTGTCTTACCTTTCAAGGATTTTGCTCTATCTTGTAGTAGCTTCCTCCTTTTGTTGTAGAGCTTGTTTATGGCTGGGGTCCACCAGACTGGACGCTTGCCTTTGGTACAGAGAGTCTTAGTTTTGTTTGGGATTGCCTGATCCATGCAGTCCTGTAGGTGCTGGTAGAAGGCATTTGTAAGTGATTCAGCGGTTTGAGTAATGTTTACCACTGGCTCAGGGGCCTTAAAGGAGACCACACTAGTTTTTAGAAGTGTGAAATCGGCTTTTGAGAAGTTTTTCACTGTGGTCTTTTTTGTTTCAGGTGGGGGCGGGATGAGGACCTCCAGCGAGATTAGTTTATGATCTGATCTCACCAGTGAGGGGTATACTTCCGGTGTTGAACATTTTGATAGACTTATCAACATATCTTCATACAAGCTGACATGGTTTAGTGGTTCAGTACTATGACTATAATGCACAGTATCCTTGGTTTGAGACCTGTCACTGCTTCATATTTTCATACTGGACAGAACACACTGCTTCAGGAACAGTGAAGCAAATATGACCATATTTACCTGCTTTTGCTGAACTATGCCCAACTTTGACCAAATTTGCACTAAATTGCTCAATATTAACAAACATTGCAGAACGGTGGCCAATATTGCTGAACATTGCCAAAAGTTGTGCTACTTAGTGTGTGCACTTTTGTTTACATATACTAAATAGTGGTAAGAGCTGTTTAGCACTGCTTTATATTGCTTAACACATGGCAATCATGACTCAGGTGGTGCTGCAGGGCTCCCTATGTCGGATGCATATGTTACACTCCCTATACATGTTTGTTAACAGGTAGTGTCAGGTTAGGCATCCCTTTTACTATATGTGTGCGTCAGAGAGAGGTATAATTTCCAGGGTTCCTACTGTGCCAGTGTGTATGCTATGCATTGCCTCTTTGTCAAGGCCAAAGCATACTGGGCACACCTCCTTCTGCCTACTGGGGCAGGCTCAGGTCAATCCTCCTCCGAGTCACGCTCTGCCTGTGATGGCCTCGGCAATGGTGGGGGGCTGTTTGGCCTGGCCCTATGCTGCTCCTGCTGCAGCTGTTTTCACAGGATCATATTATGTAGCATAGCACATACCATGACTATTTGGTTACATGTAGTTGGTGAGTTCTGCAAGGCTCCACCAGATGTGTCCAGGCACTGGAACCATGGCTTTTGCAGCCCAAACACACGCTCAATTACATTTCGTGTTTGTGCGTGTGCCTCATTATGGCATTCCTGTTCAGGTGTGTGTTCATTTCTGATGGGTGTCATCAGCCACAGCTCGAGTGCATAGCCAGCATCCCCCCACTAGGTGACCATGAGGGATGTCCCCATTGGCAAATGTCTGGTACAGCTGTTTCAGATGCCAGATATGGGAGTCATGGTAGCTTCCAGGGCAGCCAGCACACACATTCATTATTATGTCCTGGGCATCACACACAACCTGGCAGTTGATGGAGGGGAAATCCTTGGGGTTATAGTAGACCCTACCCCACTCACCAGCTGGTGCTTTGATGTGTATGTGCATGCAGTCTATTGCACCCACTACCTCATGGTATTCCGCTATTTGCTGGAAGAGACGCATATTGCTGGCCAATATCTCACGAGAATTGGGGAAATATACATGATCACCGACATGTGCTGACATGGCATTCAGGAACTGGTGCAGTACCCTGGATGCTGATGTCTGTGAAATGCCCATCATATCACCAGTTGGTCTGTGGAAGGTACCTGTTGCTAGTATTCTTAGGCAAACACATACCTTGGTTTCCACTGGGATGGGTTCCTCTCTGTTCTGTGTGTGAGGTGTGGCCTGCACAGCTCAACAATTTGCTGCATGAGGTCTCTGTCCACTCTATAGCACTCCACTATCTCCAGCTCTTGTAGCCCCTGGTAGGTTACCCTGGGCCTGTACACTCTTCTCTGTCTCCTCACTGTGGGTTGCTCAGCAGCATTCACATTATCACCACCCTCAGCATGTTGCATATGTCGCCTTATAACAGCAATGGCAGCCCCTAACATTTCTTTGTCTCAGTAAAGCTTTTTCAGTTTTCACTTCTATTAGCTTACTGCAGTGTTGCAGTGTCTCTGAGAAAAACATAGTGGAATGTTGTTTGCTGAGTTTTAAGTGCTGGGCTGGGCTGGGCTACTGTACTGCCTGTGTAATTGGCTGATTCTGATTATTTTCACCTGCTAGCTCTGCTGGTACTCCCTGGTTAACTTCCTACTATTTGTTGTGCTTCCTTTTCCCTTTCTGTTTCCTTAGGGGGGGCAGCGCCACGCACACAAGCACAAACACGTGCACACAAGCGCTAACACGTGCACACCAGCTCACATGTGCGCACACATGCTTACATGGACTACAACTTGCTTATTCATGATAGAATGTGCGCACACAGGTGCAAACGTGCTTACACGGGTTTCAACAACCTTACACTTGCTTAAACGCGCGCACACAGGCTTACTCGGTTTTACAGGCATGCACACGCATGCATACACGTTGCAGGAACTTCTACAAGAAACTTTTGTGTTGTTCACAGTATACACCTTCAATTTCTTGCCTTTAGCTAGGGTACCTGTTGACACACCTCTTCCAGTGATGAGTAACTGACAGCAGACACATGCCACTCTACTCCAATGAGCTTCACTTATTTCAGACATACCCCCCTCATGATGTCACCTATCTTCTACTCTGATACTCCCCTTATCCTACTCCTACACTCCACTGACTGTGCTCTTTTGCTATGTAGACTTGGGATTCACTATCCTTACCCTCATTTGCATAGTATTGCCTACTAATGCTTGGTTACATCTTGTAGACTGTGCTTCCCCCCTTAGCAACCTCTACTCTGTAGCCATGTTGTCTTTGGAATGCCATTCACTTGCATTGTATATTAGGGATTACTATGAAATCCACATTTGTAGATTTTTATTATTGGTTTTCTGGTTTTTAGAGAGCAGTGCATTTGCACGTGCTGCACTATGCTTAAACATCGGCAATCGGGATAAAAAAATATATTATTTTATTTTAATTTTGCAATGGTGATCATTGCCAATTGCCATATTTTTGGCCATTGCCATGCTTCCTCGACTGGATGCATCCTTTTTTTGCAGCTGTCACGGCTCAGTTTTGCTATTTGCAGAACTGTACTCAGTTGTCAACGGAGTACATTTCTGCAAATAACACTGCTCTTACTCGGACAGGTTCGGGTTTCCTGGATCACAAATTTACCTCATTTGCATAACTTTCTGCAGCAAATGAGGTAATTTGCATAACCTAGCCCTGTCCGTGTAAGAGGGGTTTTAGGAGCTCTCTTGCATGCCCCTGCCCGCTGTTCCTGGATCGCTCGGTAGACATGTTGGCTGCATGGAGTCTTACTCTACTCTTAGACTCCGTGCAAGCCTTTGTGAATCCGGCCCACTGACATTAAAAAAAAACAATATTGAAAAGTTAATTTCAATAATGTATTTATTTATTAGCATTTGTTTACAGATGTAATCCAGCTGAACATAAGGCCCCTTTTCAGTGGAAGCCCAGGGAGAAAACCTCCACACAAAATACATACATACATTCATTAAGTTTTACAAAAGGTTACAGTAAGAAACAGGAGTATAACTAATAAAAACTGTTAGATATTATGAATATAAGGCTGAAATTAATTCTGTTGTAAATATGCTGAAAGAAAAAGCTTGCTTAAATGCAGAAACAGAGTTTAGTAATATGTGATCAGCAGTCATACTAAATGACCATGGCTTGGAAAATAAGGAACCTGCTGAATGGACATATTTACAGACTTAAAAACAGGATGTATGCAAGAGCAAAAATGCAAAATCTGCTTTTAAAGAACACTGACATGTTTTTCTGCATATAAAAAAATGGACACAATATGTTTCCTAAAATAACAGGATGGACACAATATGTTTCCTAAAACAACAGGATATGTTTATGACACTGTGACAATGTGTTTTCTCAAAAACATGTTTTTCTGCATGGACAACAGGACACTGTTACAGGATGTTCACACTGTCAGAAAAGATGGTCTCTTACAAGACATTGTTAAACAAGGAAGCTTAATATTGTTTCTACAGGATGAGCAATTCTCCAAAATAGAATATCAAGAGGAAATGTATACGTTTATGCATGACTAAAACTGTATATAAAGAGCTGTATAAATTCAGTTATGTTAGAGGTATGGTAGGGACTCATTTGTCCTAAGGTAAATGTTATATCTCTCACATCATCTGTACTATATGAGAAGTAAAGTTGGAACAGTACTTTTAAGCTGCAACGTGGTTCCGTTTGGTTTATTATAAAAAGTTATTTGTTACTGCTCTCTAAAGTTGATGCTGCAAAGTATATTCTCTCATCAGTGTATATTCTGCAAGTTTCTGTATGCAACAGACTGTGAATGCAAATATAACCAGACTTTGAATTTTAGCAGAATCCAGCCAGCAAGACTGAGTGTCTTAAGAACACTTCAAATCCATCACACTAAGCAGTAAGCAGCTCCATGTAATTTTTTCAAAAACAATTCAGACAACTGTCAGTTAATGGTTAGAAGTCAAAACGTGCATGTTATGCTAACGAGTCCAAACAATTAAACCAAGAAATATAAGAAATAAAATACCTTGAATATTAAGAGCATCTATGTAGAACTATTGCAGCACAAAAATATGTTTTTGCATGGTGCTTGAAGCAGAAATGGTTTTACACCTTAATAAATAAAAGAGAAAGATAGTGAAATGGGTGAGCAATCAAAAGCAAATAAGAAGAGCAGATGGAGTACAATGTCCAATACTAACACTGGTTTCTAGGTTTAGGCTTGTATACAGCATTAACAAATGAGAATTTGGCTGTTATAGGTAGGGTAAGAGAGATGCAAGGTGCAATAGAATGGTATTAAGTACTAGGTCATGAAGTACACTAAAATGGAAGCAAATTGATGCAGATATATTGGGTTGAATCATAGAAGAACATATGGAAGTGAGTTTGATGAGGTGTGTGGAAAGATGTTTTAATTGAGAGGGTTAAAAAAAGATATTGGAGGGGGTGGGCGAAGAATGGAAGAACAGGAGGCCAGAAAAGGGTAAATTAAATAATGTCAATAAGAATTATTAAATTTGGTTGGTTATATATGGTATTTGGAGGAAAAGGTTTTGTGGGTATTAAGGAGTTGAGGTATTTCCCTGGAGAATGGCATAAACATGACCACATTTCCAGCAGGTGTTGTTTAAGATGTTTAAATGTTATGAGGTTATAGGTTTGTTTTAGGGTGAGTGGGATGGGTTTCCAGTCAAATGCAGAGTTATTAAATCTTATGAGCAGTAACAGGTGTTTCTCTATGGAACAACGGGTTATTTTCCTAGAAGAGGAATGAATTACATTGTTGAAGATGGGGCATTTATCTGATTTATGGATTAGGTAGGCTAGGCTATCTTGTGTGCCAACAATGTTTTACAGCTAAGCACTGGTGTGTTCTTTATGGGATATTTGCAGCATATTTGGCTATTTATTGTTACATTGTTTGAGTAGGTGGGATTGGGTGGCTTGCAGATTTACAAAAATGGCAATACTGTAAGGAAGGGTGGTGGGAAGGTAAGTTGTGGGAATTTTTTCCTAGTGTCATCAGAATGGTAAAATGTTATCCAACAAAGGGCATCAAGTTTTTTGGTGTTTTTTTAATGCTTTTTTCCATGAATATCAAATTTTATATTTTCAGCGATTATGATCCTTAGTTCTGTGTGGATTACAAGTACAATTTTGGAAGAGTTTGTGTTGAAAAGATTCTTCTGGTGAGAGAACTGCTTGGGGGTAAATAGAACTGTTTTAGACTTTGGGGAGTTTAGGAGCAACTGTGAGGCATGGAACTAACTTTCAAGCAGTAGTAGGGATTTTTGTTTATATGTTGCAGCTGTTTCTACATTCTTGGCAGAGCACATTAGGCTTGAGTTGTCTGCATAGTGGACGATGGTGGCATGTTTACATATGGTGTGGAGGCTGTTTTTAAATATGTTGAAAGGATTGGGCCCAGAGTAAACCCTCAGAGGGATACCCACTGTTACAATTAAAAAGGAGGATATGTTTGTTTGCCATTTCATACCCTATTGTTTCTCAGTGAGATAGATGGCTGTTAAACCAGAAAAGAGCTGGTGGTCTTATTCTTAATGAAAAGAGCCTATTTAACATTAGTTAGTGAGATGCAGTCACAATAAATTGTGACTCATCTAATTCTGATTCAAGAAACTGCTCCATATTCTTTGAAACACTAATAAAACAACTGGAAGCACTTGAAAGTACCCACAAAACACCGAACAAGTGCTGTAAGCCAAAGGAAACTGCAAACCACGAGTCCACTTCAAATCTTTTAATAACCAACTCCACAGACCATATTCTTTGAAGCATACCACCGTAGCTGTCTGCACAACTTGGTATGCAGTTATGAGGTAGCTGTGGCTTACTCATCTTGTCTACATAACCCTAATCTCTCTCTCTATATATGTATATATATATATATATATATATATATATATATATATATATATATATATATATATATATACATTACTAACTGATCGTTGAAAAATTATCTGATGTGTCCTCTGATAACAGCCATGTTATTTTATGATGCATTCACAAAGAACCATACCTTGATTAGGCATACACACAAATAAGTCAACTTATACAGACTCAACCAGATGGACTGAACTGTAGGAGCTACTTATTAACACGTTTTTCCATGGTTCTAGACCAAAGCAAACATGGTGATATGTTGATTTCACCATGTAACAGTGGCAAAACTACCTTAACATCATACAGAAAATAAAATCCGAACAAACTTTCAAACTATTGAAGTTTATTTATTATGGACTGGTTACTGCTGGCTTGCAACTTGCTATTCTTTGTAATGATTTTCTTGGCATGTTATCTGCTAAAATGTGCAATAATTAATTCATTTAGTTTACTTATATTTTGTTAACTATTTAAAATACATAATTTCAGTTTTGTTGCCCAGGTTTCAGTTAGAAACTTAGCTCTTACACCAGTGGGTGAGTTTAATACAATAAACTGATTACATTTAAAATCTTGTATTCTTATAATTTAACAAATAAGCCTTTAACGTTCTGTAGAATTCTTTTGCTAAGTACTGCACATATCTGAAGAAGGATTGTGGGAGATATTGGTTCACTTATTACAAAGAGCTATGCATAGTTGATTTTTGTTATGAATGTATGAGTTACAATTGTCACTCACTCTCTTCTACCACTGACTAATCCTGTGCTACTCCCTCTATGCAAAACTCTCCACCTAACATCTAAACACTGAAAGCTGCTTGTTTCATTAACTTACAAATTGCTCATCTAACAATTATGACTTCTGCATATGATCACTTACCTACCTGTAAAGGGTACTTACCTTGTATTCAAATGTTAACTCACTAGAGCTTACAAGATAATGTATTCAGTGTGTGAACTGTTTAAATTGCTATGTACAAATCTTGACTTTACTGTTTCCTTTGTAACATGTTCATTTGTAACTTTATATATTGGAGCTTTTCTCCCCGGGCCTCCACTGAAAACAGGCTCTTTATGACCCAGTGGACTTCCCCAGTCATCAAACTGAAATAAATAAATAAATGTTTGTTTGATTATTTGAAACTGGATCCCTTTAAAAAATATTCCAAAAGAGTACATTGTTATGCTTTGCACTGACGAGTAACTGATGTCAGTTTTGCAGTATAAATGAATATGAAAATAATCTTATTAAGTTCAACTCAAACTGGCACCACATCTGATAAACCTTTGTATCTAGTCCAGCTTATGTACCACTTCCAAAGTTTACTTCTGTCACCAGTTAACTAGATTTTGACTGAGATCTGTGCAACATAATAAACAAGAAAAAATAAACATGCAAAGACTAAATGTGATGTAGTTTGTATTCACATTTGTGTTTTCTTACATAATGATTGCCTGTCTGTCATGTATGCTCTCACTACAGGAATGTCTGATTAGCTAAATTAACTACTTTTATGGGATTAACTTTCTTTCCCATGAAGGCACATTTACCTCATAGGTACCATTTTCACTAAAACCAGAGAATACAAGAGTATTAAATTAACTCCAGGCTACACGTCATGTAGGATGCGACTAACTGATTCTGTTTCAAACCTGCAGTAGTGAGTTATCCGCTCTACTTTATTTTCCTCCATATTATTCTGTAATGTATCATGGTCGGTATCAAAATGAAGCACTACAAGTGCATCCCACATATCTCCTGGCTGCTGTGGAGTATCAGAAGGAATAAAGCAAAATTAAGTTATTCTTTTTCTATGGATATACTCATCTCTGAATAATCCATTCCATATACATTTTGTACTGGCTTTGTTCTACACGACATGTACAAATCATCTTAAATGACTGGAACACATTAAGGATTGTTCAGTTTTCATGGTTTTTGCTTGCTACAGTTCTCTGAAAAAAATATGTGAAAAGAGCCTTTTTAATGTACAATAATTTGTCATCAAGTTTTCAAAACATTGAATAAATATAATAAAAATACACACTGCAAATATATTTGACATTCTTGTTAATGGGTTTTGAAACAAGCAAGTAGAGTTGGTTTGTAAATTAGATTGATTACTACTGTTAATATTAAATACTAATCATAAATCTAAAGACAAATTATAGCTTCTGTCTGGGAAACAGAAAATGAAGTCATTTGCATGTGTCTCATTACCTCATTGTGCTCCCCAAGTGCAATTACCTCACGACTCAGAAATGAATCAAAGATGCATGTCCGACACCATCTATCATTCTTGAAGGGGACAATTCCTTTACCTTGTGTGTCAACACTGTGGACAGTATTAACAACCTCTGAATCAGTGATATAACTCATGTTATAATAAAAAATGTACTGAAGAACATAATTTGAAACAGGCACTGAGCGATTCATTTATCAGAATTAAAAATGCAACCAAGTATATACGTTAAAAGATTAGCAGGTATGAACATTTATATTATGTGTCTAGCTTTTGTTATATTTTTAACCATTAACTGGTAAAACACTTTGTTACAGGAATAAAACTTAAATTTCCTCTGCAGTTAGGAAAGCATTGTGTTATGCCATCAGTAATGACCTCAGCACTGTTGTCTGAATTGTTGATTTAACTTCAGAGGAGAGAGTGTTTGCAAGCTGGCAGTAACAAGCACATGTCATAACATAGATACCCTTTTTATACTTAATTGGAGGATTAACAGTACTGAGAACTGTTGATAACTGCAAATACTATCAATATCAGATACAGAAACACAGAGATGATGAATTTAAAATAAATCTGAGTTCAGTTTGGGTAGCATATTGGCACAGCAGATAGTGTTGTCTCCTCACAGCAAGAGGCTCCCTGGTTTGACTGTCAGCTGAGGTGTCTTCTCTGCAGAGTCTGCATGTCCTCCCGATGTTCATGTGGGTTTCCTCGGGGTGCTGAGGTTTCCTCCCACATTCCAAAGGCATGCAGAAGGTGGACTGGACACACTAAACTGGCCATAGATGTGAGTGTGGATGTGAGTGTTGTTTGGAAGAACTAACGCATCAGGGCTAGCTGCCCGGCAGTGTAAACCTTGGCTGTAGATGACTGGCATTGTTGAAGTGACGCTCTGACCCCATGTGCAAAAAATGGGCAAAAAGGGTTATGGAGGGATGGATGGATTGAGTTTGCGTGACAAAATAAACACTTAAAATGAATGATGATCTGTGTGTGTGTGTGTGTGTGTGTGTGTGTTTGAGAGATGATGACTAAAACTGGTGGTATGCAGGAAATTTGTAAAACATGCACTGTTCCCTAAACTGTGCTTGGATGGATACCTATTATTTTACTGTAGGATTTACTGGTGTGGCTCTCCTGTCAAAAAGGGGTGTGGCATGAGGGAAAGTAGTGGCAAGGTTTGAATGGTCATAAGAGTAAGTGGCCTTGGAATACCTATGAATGGACATATGAGTAAGTGGCCTTGGAATACCTATATACTCCATTAAACTACGGAAGATGCATATTTTATTCATTAGTGGTAGGCATAGAAACTGACCAGAGAGTATATTTCTCCTTTAATATATGTGGAAGTATCATTTTTGTTTTATTTGTTTCACATAGGTCATTTTAAAACTAATTGTACAACAATTCATAAAACATCTAATTTTCCAGTACAGCTTTCTTACCATTGAACACTTGATAGAAATGTAGAACAGCTATCATGCTTTGAGACAATTTCTGTCTAAATTAGAAAAAAGATTTTGCAAGAGTACTAACATATATATGTACATAATTTTTTATCATTTAATGTTGTACAGCACCATACAAAAAGACAATTTATTTACCCTAATGAGTATCCAAAACGATGGTAGACAGACATGCATCTGTTCTGATATGCACCTTATCTCACTAAAACTACACTGGTCAGCCCTTGTTAAAGCTATATATACTGTCTTTTCTTTCAATTATAGCTTTAACAGTATTAAGGAGTGAAGGGTGCAAAGACCCATTGTGGAGGGGAAAGAAGGAAGAGATCAATGGTCCATGTGCATGTGTTGGGGGTCAACGTTCTCAACATTAAACTGATATATATGTCACTTAGCTATCAACTAAGTAATTATATATTCTCATTTAAATAGCTGGAGTTGAAATTCCCACAGCAGTGCTCAGAACTGGGAGATAGTTATGCAGTATGTACGGGCATCTCCCTTTTCCTGTTTTCTGCCTCAGGTGCTGTTTTTCTTACTCCTTCATTGACCTCCAATAAAATTTACTGTGCGTGCATCAAAAAAGTTAATTCTGCCAGTAGTATTTCACATATCTTTAGCTGTTGAGCCCTGATATTGCAAAAGCATTCAGCTTCCTGAATGAGCACAGACAGAGTTCAGTATAATTTCATTCAAAGAAAATATCGAAGGCATTATAAATGTATGCAAGATCAGTTTTCATTTTCAGAAAGCCTCCACCCCCACCCCAGTAAGGTTCTTCTTCAATAGACAGGATTTGTACTGTAATATGTGTCATTAGCATCACTGCTAGATACCCAATGAATTAAAAAGTAGTGTCCAAAATAAACACACACACACACACACACACACACACACACACACACACACATACACACACACACATATACACACACATATATACAGACACAAAACATGCGTACGTGTGTGTGTGTGTGTGTGTGTGTGTGTGTGTGTGTGTGTGTGTGTGTGTGTGTGTGTGTGCGTTACTGTGTAAGTGTGCACATCATGTCTATGTACATGCTTCTATGTGCATATGTGCACCTCTTCTACAGTGCCAATACACCCCCCAACAGCTTGTACCTACTGCATCCTCCATCTTCACCCCACTATAGCTATGCTATGCTATGTATATATATATATATATATATATATATATATATATATATATGGTTCCCATTCAGAAGCCTGAAACATCATAAGCCTGAAAATCAAAATCCTGAAACCAAAAGCCTGAAAATTCAGAATCCTGAAAACTCAAAATCCTGAAAGACCAAAATCCTGAAACTCAAAATCCTGAAAACACAAATAATGCTAATATGTCACTATAAAGACACTAATATCTACCAACTGACCCTGACCCTAACCCTAACCCTAAGGTCCGTCACTATCGCACACTCACCTGACCCGCGCCCTAACCCTAACTCACTTAAACCGCCCCTAACCCCAATATTTGTCACTACTGCATACATGCCTAACCTGCGCCCTAACCCTAACTCACTTAAACCGCCCCTAACCCTAAAATAAAACCAACCGCACACTTACCTGATCCCAACGCATGACCTAACACCACAGGGCTAACAAAAGCAAAGCCACAATGACATCAGTATGTCTATTTTGTGTTTTCCAAGTCAGGGATGTTGTACTGAGGTTATATGTTGCTAATTTGTTGAGAAGTATTTGATGGGATACTGTATCAAAAACTTTAGACATACTGAGGAAAACTGATGAGACAAGTTGGCATTCATTTTTGAGGAGGTTTACAGTGTTAGTGAAACTTATAAGTGCAGTATTATTACTATGCTTTGGTTGGAAGCCATATTGGGAATTGGATAAGAGGTTGTTATTAAGGAAATGGTCAAGGAGTTGTTGTTAAATGCTTTTTTCTAAGATTTTGCCTGGGGGGAGAGGATAGCAGTGGTTCAGTAGTCTGAGAAATCTATAGAGAGGCCACCTTTATATAGGAGGATGATGTGAGATATTTTCCAGAGAAGAGGTGGATATTGTTCCGAGATGGAGTGGTTGATATGGAATAGGAGATGGATGCAGTGGCTAGCTTTAGAAATTTGTTGGGGAGCTAATCGACAGAAAGAGTACAGGGTTTTAATTAGGTTGGGAGTGTTTTTATGAAATTAGTTTGTATGAGCTTAATAGAGAATGAGGTAGGCTTAGCTACAGTTGAGGTGGGTACTATAAGGGCTAAGTTAGAGTTATTGTTTATGAAGGGAGGTTATTGAATTTATAAAGTGAGTAATAAATTGAGATACTATACACTCAGAGGTATTTTTGGTAGATGATGCAGGGGTAGAGGGTTTTCCTTGGTTTAGGAGATAATTAATATTTAAGGGGTTATTTTGGTGTTTTTGATGACATGTGTGGAAGTATGAATTTATTTGTCATTGTTGATTTGGTTTTTGGCTTGATTTCTCAGTTGTTGATATGATGTGAGATTATTTCTGTTTTTGGAAATTTAGTAAAGTGACCAGGCCCTATCCCTTTGTTTAAGTGGTAGTTTAGTGTCTTTAGTTAACCAAGGAAGTTGAATGGTTTTATTACAAACTTTCCTTATAGCAGCTAAGTTGTCTAGTATCTCAAGGAATGTGTTGTTAAAAGTATTGTACAGCAAGGTCTATCTGTAGCAGTTTTACTGGTGACCAGTAGTAGTGAATTAAATATGGAGGGGGAGAAGTTTATTTTGCTGCTGATGCTTTTGAATGTGATGTTGTTAGTTATGCGAACCTGTTTCATAAGTAGAAAGGTCGGGGAATTGTCGCTAAGTGTATCTGGAAGGCAGCCTGCTTGATAACCTATGTTTGGCTTATTAGTAAGTGTCCAGTCTAGTTTTGATTGTTTTTGGGAATGTTTATTGATGTGCTTAGGAGAGTTAATGGTTTGATAGAAGCTTTAGAGGCTGATAAAGTTGGAGGGGTTATCAGAGGAGCAGGTAAGCTAGTATTCGTTGAAATTAGTTGATGCCCGGCAGAAAAGGTTTTCTATGATGTAAAGGTTGTTCCTGGGGGTAAGTAAGCAGCAATGAATATTATTGTTTTGTGGGAATTGATTTCTAGACATGTGGTTAATATTTTATAGCTGGAGAGCTTAGTGGGAGTGCAGTTTAGTTGGACTAGTTTGAAGAAGTCTTTAAAGATAGTCTTAATGCATCAACCCTGTTTGTTTAGTTTATCCCATCTAATAATGCTAGAACTTTGGTTAGAATTTCTACATCTTTGATATGGGCCTTTAAGCAGCCTCATTTATGACAGCTATGTCTGGAGAGTAGAGGGCAAGGGCAGCATGAAATTTATTTACTTTACTTTGCGATGTTTCTGATGTTGAAATTAGTTATAAATAGGTCAGCGTTACTGTATTTGGGAAGGGGGGGTTGGGTGGGGAACTGATGAAGTTTTGATTTAGTGAGTTTGGAGGGAGAGAAGGAGAAGATTGTGAACAGTGTGGGTAGACAACTTTGGGCACTGGGTTGGGATTAATGTCTTCCTGGAGTTTAATGTGAGTTAGAAAGTGGAGCAGGAGGAGTCTGAGTTTGGTTATATGTCTATGATATTTGTGCGGAAAGAATTGAGGGGTGTGGGTGTGGATATATTTAAAAGCAAAGAATAGGGTATTGGTGTTATTGAAAAGGTGTGATGAGATGTGAATATTTAAGTTGGAGTGGTAGTGCTTTAGAATGAAAGGAAGTGCTGGAGAGTGGTGGTTTATAATGTGGTGTGTGTGTGGTAGAAAGTAATAGGATGAGCTAGGAAGAGAAGACAGAGTAAGGGAATCAATGTAGCAGTTCAGGTTGTAGTGGGCATGGTGGTGTGAGGTAGAGAGATAGGAATAGAAGTAGTTGTGTATTTAGGGTTGCCACCTTTTCAAATGGCCAAAGTGGGACATTTTCAGGACAAACATCAGATTTTACAAGCCAACACATACCCACAGTCAGTACAAAGGATAGAACTTAACTTTTTTGCCTAAATAATAGCTTATTATTGTAGCATTTTAGTTGTTTATTCTGTTTGTTATACCATTTAGGTATTTTAGATACAGAATAACTGTTTTATGCAACTATTACATGCAATATAGGACATACTTATGTCCTACAATCTCAGGACATTTGCCATTTTTAATATTTTTTTGTCAGGCACAACTGCCCAAAGAGGGACTGTCCCTCGCAAAGTGGGACAGGTGGTAACCCTATGTGTATGGGAGTAAGTGGAGATGATTTAGTGATATGTAGGGGAGGGGATATTAGTGTGGAAGGGAGAAAGTACTGAAGTAGTAGTATGGGGGGTAGAAAGAATAGGCGGGATGTCGCTGTGGTGACTGGTGAGTTAGAGTTGGTAATAGGCAGATGGCTAAGGGGGAGTGGTTAGGATATATATAAATTTAAGTATAGTGGGGTTGTGTGTGAATTGGGGTGGGATAGGGGAGTGGAGTGAGCCCGAGCATAGCAATGGCGAACAGAGCGGTTTGAACAATGAAGTGGTGAAAAGCAGCATGACAGAGACGATCAGTTTAAGTATGTGGGACAAGATAAGTATAGCAGTTTTACCCTGTTACACTTATCTCAAGTATAAATATAAGACAAACAGGGTTTTTAGCATGCCTGGGGGGCTATTGAAAGAGGAGACTTTAGCACTAGTTTGAGCCAATAGAAGTCAGAGCATAGAAGGGGTATGTACTTTTGACCAATATGGCAAGGTTCTGTAAAGAGTAAGAAAGACCAAGTTTAGAACCAAGAACAGGGGATGGTAGGAGGGCCCAGTACTGTGCATTTGTAGGAGATAAGCTTGAATATAATGTATGTAAGTATACAAGTATTGACCTACACTGTCTTTTTCTACAGATATTCCCTTCCAGCTGTGGAAAACCCTCAGGTAAAGGGCACGTTCCTTGCAGCATGACTTAGTGGGAGGTTTTCTAAGAAGCTTAAATGGAGCTACAAACTAAAGAGAGAAGAAGAAAAGGTTAGGATAATAGAGGGAAATTGGAGGGGACAGTTAATACACTTAAGCAAGATCCAAAAAGTAGACTTAATTACAGTACAAAATAAGAAGGACAAGTATTAAAGATAGGAGTAAGCATCAACAATTTAAAATCAACAGCAGTTAAAAATACAATAGTTTCAGGTCAGTAGAACAACGCTCTAAATTCACAAGTTAAAATGAGAATATGCACATTCACAGGTACATTCATGCAAAAGGTATTTGAGCATCTAGCATGCTTTTAACTACATTCCGGGTACTGTGGATACTTTATTGCATGCTTACTTAAACAGCATATAATAGATATGAATGGATGCAGCTAGGCACAATATTAACGAATGTATACAAATTTGCAGAACATATCTGAATAGAAAGACACAGCTAGGGACTCCGTTACAATGCCATATAACTTCAGCTGTTAAAAACAAATGAAGCATCACATCACTAATTCATTTGAGAAACAGACATCCTAAGTTAAGAAATACAGACACCAAAGAAATAAACTTTCAAGACCAGAAAAACAAACTACCGAAAACCACCGGTAATTCAAAAGCCAAGAACTCGACTCAGGCCAGTCCAAAACGTAAAAAAAACATGAAAAACAACAAATTTTATTAAGCCACTGTAAAAGCTTTTCGTTAGTACCTTGCACTAACTTCTTCAGACAAGCAAAACATTCACACCATTACAAGTGAGTTTAAATACCAGCATTGAAACACTTAACCATGCCCCTTGCTCTCCCTTTAGCTCCTTAAAGGTACAGATCACAGCTAACTAAGGTGCATTTGCAATTCTCTATTAACATAATAAAAAATTCATACACCGAGACTGTAATAATAGCAGGCTTTGAAACTAAAAGAAAAAAGCCCAATATTTTGATTATTAAACTGTATAAAGTAGATAAATATGTAAAATATATACAGAAATACAGACAATAACTATTGCAACTAAGATTCAGAGACAATCGGTCATCCACATCATTGTGCATAGCACAAGAAGCAACACTTCATAATATACTTATGTAGCTAGCTACAGTGGAAGGCAAACAGAAAAAAAATACAGTGATTAAATTGTGTTTTTTTTAATTTAGAAGCTTACTTGTGTGCACAGTACAGGGAGACAAGCTACTATATTGTGAGTCTGATTTGTTTAAAATGGCACCACACTGCAATGAGGTATTACTAAACTCTGGAAGAATACCTGATTGGGCTGGACCGATGTCTGGGAGAATACCTGATTGGGCAGGCCGAAAACAGCCTGAGTCATCAGTGATGTAACATGGAAATACAAGAGGTACTGCTAGGTAGAGCTGAGATAGCAGGGAAATAGAGCTGATGAGATACTAATTAGGCTGCTAGGTATGAACCAGGAAGTGGTGAGAAGCAGCACAACAGAGACAATCAGTTTAAGTATGTGGGACAAGTTCAGCATACTAGTTTTACCCTGTTAAACTTATTTAAAGTATGCATATAAGACAAAAAGGGTTTTTTAGCATGCCTGGGACGGGAGGCTATTGATAGAGGAAATTGTTACAGGAGACTTTAGCACTAGTTTGAGCTATTAGAAGTCAGAGCATAGAAGGGGTATGTACTTTTGAGCTAATATGGCAAGGTTCTGTAAAGAGAAAGAAAGACCAAGTTTAGAACCAAGAACAGAGGATGGGAGTAGGGCCCAGTACTATACACTTGTGGGAGATAAGCTTGACTATAATGTATGTAGGTATACAAGTATTGACCTACACTGTCGTTTTCTATAGATATTCCCTTCCGACTGTGGAAAAACCTCAGGTAAAGGGTGCATTCCTCGCAGCATGATTTAGTTGGTGGGAAGCTTTCTAAGAATCTGAAATGGGGCTACAAAACTATCTTTTTCTATAAATATTCCCTTCCATCCATGGAAAAACCTCAGGTAAAGGGCACATTCCTCACAGCACGACTTAGTTGGTGGGAGGCTTTCAAAGAATCTGGAATGGGGCTACAAAGTGACATGCACACTACAGGGAGACAATCTAATATAAATAACCAATGTTCAAATGAAGCAGTGTAAGACAAAATCAGAGTAAATGCTGTTAAACTGTTTCTGTAATTAAAGTGAATGAAGCAATTAAGTAAGGTATATCAGCTACTGCTAAAATGACCCCATTAAATGCACCTGTTGTATTTACTGTTATAATCATTTTTTTGTCTTTTAGACATATTGTTAGGACCTGAATGAATTCCCAAAGACAGACATAACAGTAATAAAACTAGAGAAACACATTTTTAAGGATGAAGCAAATGAGTGTAACTGAATGTTAAGGAAGGGTTACCTCTTTCCTCTTTTCTACAAAGAGAATGACGTTTTAATGGTATCTACTAAAGTACTAAAGGAATGCAACCTGTTTTTTCTTATTATCAAGGGTGACACAGTTAAAAACAAGTTGTGTGAAGCAAATATAAAATGCTAAAAAAGAGTGAAAAGATGAGATCATGTTTTGTATTTTGTAATTGAAATAGCTCTGTACTGGTCTCAGAAGTTACATTTTATTGATTCTTGCAGACCTGCTGAAGAATAAATTGTGAAATAAGGTAATACAAAATAGATGTAGCTAATTTAGATTTGAACTAATACAATTCTTTAGGTTTTTAATTACTAAAATGAAGGCTGGCACAAGGACACAGCAGTTACCATTATTGCCTCATAGCTCTAATTTCTCTGGTTCAATTCTTGCCTGTGGTGCCTTGGATATGGAGTCTGTACATCATCTTATATTGACATGCCTCCTAATTTTGTCAGCACTTGTACTGGTTTCCTATCACATTCTGAAGACATGCTATAGATGAATTTGTGTTCATGCCATATGTGAGAGTGTGTGGGTGTGTTTTTGTGATGCATATGTGGGCATGCACAAGTGTGTGTGTGTGTGTGTGTGTGTGTGTGTGTGTGTGTGCGCATTACGACCCTACAGGATTAAACTTGCTGTTTGAGCATTATTAAATAAATGAAATGAATGAATGAACAAATGATTAAAAAAATTAAGAATGACAAATGCAAATCAGAAAAGCTTCTTATCAACTTGCACAGGTCAAACTGTAGTATGTTCTCATACTTCCTAACGCACTATTTTAATGGTTCAATAGGTAAAGCAAAAAAGAGTTGGCAATAGACATTCTACCCTGGGATTAAGTAATAATTTGCATGACTGAATTAATGTGACAGGCATCAGCTAATTAAGGAATGTGCTGGAGAAAACCACACAGACCACTTAAAGGGGACACTGTGTGACTATGGTCATGTGGTCTGATAAATCTACCAGTGTGCACACACTACCAGCATGTTAACACCTGTTCACGCTTGCAAGGTCGTGCTGCTATGAGAAGTGCTGAAATCATTAACAACAGTTTCTTGCCCCTACCTATTTATGTGAAGGGAATGGGTGCACTGAACAGTCGGAATGGAGAAGAACAAGCAGAGGGCAAGGGGAATGGAAGATTGGGATGGGATGAACTAGAAAGGGTATCATTTTTTTTTTATGGGACAGATGCTCATTTTTAATAAGACTAATAAGGGAATGACAAAAACAGAATTTTTGGGCAGAAAATATAATATATTGATTATAGCAGACAGTAGGCAAAAAAAAAAAAAAAGAAAGAAGGAAAGAATGCAGACAGATAGCAATAGTAAATATGATTATACAAAAGGGAGACACAAAGAAGAGACACAGACAGACAGACAGAGGGGAAGATAATTGGAGATGGAAAGCAGAATCATATCTGGATTATCTGGCACCCTGGACAATTCCCTAGAATGGATCCCCCTCGAGTGAAAGCTGTGGTCCAAAAAATAAAACACCTTGCTACAGTTACTAGCACACACTTAGCTTCAATGCAGCATTGCCATTCAGTTATCAAGTTACCAATATCCTATCCCCACAGCTTCATAAATTAAAGACAGTACTGTACTTTTGCCAGATGGCACCTTTTGCCCATCAAACCCCCCTAAAAGATTGCACCTGCGAGAGCTGCCCCCTTTACTCCATCCCTGCCCTAATTGTGGTTATGATGGGTAGAAATGGATTCATACTTCTCTTAGCACAAGAATTCTAGACAAAGCAAAAATCAGTGTTGGGACAAAGGTAAAAAATCAGGGACAGATTTTAAATATTGGTATTAAAAGTTTAGAATTCATCTGTCCCCCTTTCTTACTTCATTCTTATGACACTGTTACCCTTTGCCTCACATTTGCTCTGGGTCTACTGACTATTCCTATGTCCCCTCTAAAATTATTTCTGTAACTTCTCAGGGCTAATCTTGGAAACTAAGAACATCCTAGGGTTTTGGACATCCACATCCACTGGGATTTTTTTGTTATTTCTAACCTTCACCACTGACCCCCCCCCCCCATTTAATGAAGTGATTGAATCTGAGAGGCAGGCATGCAATGGAGATATTGCAGTGTATCATCTCACCTACCATGTCCACCTCCCACCTCCTGTTTAGACCACAAATCCTACCATGCAAAGTCCCCAGCATCCATCAGGGATCATCACAAGTGAAGCCCATGTCAACCCCCTCCTCTTCTCCCAGGATGGTATTACCCATCCCTATCTGCCACCATCAGTTGCCCAGGACAGTAATCAAACCATGTCACCTGGGCTGAAGTCAAGGCTTTATCCTTATATGCCTCCGGAATGGCCTATAAACTTAGAAAGGTGCTAAATTACAGATTATGCATTATCATGCATTTTCTGAAGAATATGAAGTCTGAAACTCAAATGTCTTTTATTATTTAATGACTTCAGTCCTCATGATTTGTCAGAAAGCCACAAAATTTATGAAGAACATACCAAAAATATGAGGCAAAAATCTGAACCTTCCTCAAAATTCTGGACAGTTGAAAGGTGTGATTGGACTACTTTCTCAATATAGCTGCATTGGAACAGAGCCCGCCTCAAGATAAAACGAAGTTTAGCCTTGTCCATATTCAAGCACAACTTGGATCTATGTATAGGAAACAGAAAAAATACCCCTGCACTGCCCCCTGTACTACTAAACCACAGGGGCAGCTGCTAAATACTTTATCCCATGCATAGGTCCCCTCAAATTGCCTACAGTATGATCCCAATTATCTTCATTAGGGGTAATATATACTTATTGACCATGAGATGGGTAAGGCCCATCTCTAACCAAATAGGATAGGTTAACTCAAGCACAAAAGGGGAAATTTGCTGGCTTTAAATGGTCCCCGAGGGCAGCTAGCCTATTGCTTATCTATGAACCTGTGCCTATTTATTTGATTGTTTATTAGATTTTTTGAAATAGGGAAAATAGATTTCTTTTCTCAAACTGAAGCTTTGCATAATCATTTGTCCATGTTTATTCTGTTTCCTTGAAAATAGATTAGAATTGTTTTTGGTCCCTTCCAATGAATCTCTCTCTCTCTTTCCTTTCTGTTTCATTTTTAAAAGATTAAACTGTAATGATAGCAGGTCTATGGCTGTGTACTGTAAGAGTAAGATTAGATTAAAGTGTCTTGAAAGCCTTGTCAATATGTTATTATCCAAAATCAGTTTTGTAAGTTAGGAAAAACTACACTTACAAGAAAGAGTGACATTTTGAATGTTTAAGGGAATTGCAAGTTTCTGCAGGTGTGAGCTTTTGTTTATGTTGTCGACATCATTCATGTTATACAAAATGCATCAGATTTGTTTATGAAGAAAAATCTGCTGAAGAAGAGACTGTTGTGACTTTTTGCCCAGTAGGAGACTGTTTAGTATGCTTTTCAAGTCTGGCATCTGACCTTCATGCTGTGTTATATACTGTTGTTTTAAATCCAACAGAACAGCCAGACGTTCTACACTATGAGGGTGAACAGTACTTCAAGAAGACAGCCTTTCAATAAGAAATCTCAGAATTAAATCTTGAGGCAGCTGAGTATCTGACAGGTGTACAATGACTTTTTAAATATCCACCAAAGATTTTTCAGATTTTTTTTGCAAAGGAATTAAAGAGATAAAACTGCCTGAAATAAATTTATTTTGATATTTTTCCCCTAAGAAAGATTTCTCTTCACAGAGATAGAACTACCCTTTCTTTCAGCTTATGTTGCTGGTAGTCATCAGAATCCAAGGTTATTTTTTAGATCTCTTCAAGAAACATTACTACCTGTTAGCCAGAAGCATAAGTTACAGCTGCAATGATTATGGACAGGATTCATTTACAGCTACACGAAGTGTAGCTTTCGTGTTGACTGCATGGCACCCTATTTGGTAGTCATTTAACAGCTGCTCATGAAGTGTAGAGCCACCACTCAATGAGAAATGGCAGAATATACTAATGACAGCATAAAGAGTTGAAATACATGATAATTAACCAATCCAAGATGGAGGAGCTACACAGGAAGCTATAAGGCAATTGTGTAACCCATTGTAGGCTTTTACACTGTACACAAAAACACTTTGGAACGCAGCATGATTACACTTAGAAAAAGAAAGTTAGGGTTGCTGCTGCTCTTATGCTGTATGTGCAACAGGCTTTAAATCAGGGTGCTGCTACTGCCAGTCCTTGGGCAAGAAGAAGAGAAGGGTGCTTCGACCCCATTTGACTTATCAAGGACTGCATGATACAGAAATTGCTGAGAGATACAGGGTGGACAGTGAAGCACTGGAGGAAATATGCAACCTCTGCTGCCCCCACCTCAGGCCCCAGGGGAAATCATGGAAAACTCATCTCAGTGGAAACAAAGGTACATTTAGTCATTACGTTTACTAGGTACTACTACTTTCCAGAGACCCACAGGGGATGTATTGGGGGTCTCACAGGCATCATCCTCAAGAATATTACATCAGTTTTTAAATGCAGTGCTGCTACTTGTAAGGGATAGCATCTGTTTCCCGTGCACCTCACAGGACAGAACAAGAGCTATGCAGGAATTCTATGCAGTAGCACATTTCTCTGAAGTGTTTGAGGCCACAGATTGCACACACATAGAAATGAAAGCCCCACCTGGAGAACAGGGAAGGAGGTACATCAATAGAAAAAGTTTCCACATTCTAAACTCTCAGGTTGCCTGTAATACCCAAGAGATCATCTACAATGTCTGTGCAGATAACCCAGGGAGTTTACACAACTCACACATATGCCACACCTGCACACTGTACACCAGGTTTGCTAGGGGTGTCTAAAGGACATCTATAGGGGATACAGGTTATGCACTTCAGCCCTGGCTCATGACTCCCATGAGGAACCCACACAACTCCACTGAGCAAGGATGCAATGAAGCCCACCCTCAAACTAGGAAAACCATTGAACATGTGTTTGGATTGCTTAAATCAAGCTTCCAGTATCTAGATACATAAGGAGGTGCACTGCAGTATAACCAAGGTATCGCTGCTAAAATGCTTGCAGTCTATGCCATGTTACACAATATAATGCTCACAAACCTGTTTCCATAAGGACAACAATTGGCAGGACCACAGGCAGGGCCAGCAGCCCAGCAGCAGATACAGATGAGGAGTCGATGGTAGAAGATGGAGGTGTGCAGAGTATGCCCTGTATCTAGCTAACAGGCAAAGGAGAGCGCACATGCACACACACACACACACACACACACACACACACACACACACACACACACACACACACACACACACACACACACACACACACACACACACACACACACACACACACACACACACACACACACACACACACACACACACACCACACACACACACACACACACACACACACACACACACACACACACACCACACACACACACACACACTACCTAGATCAAAGCCTAAGCCATGCACATACCAATAGGAAAACATATGCCTGTCAAACTCTACAACGTTTACTTAACCATATAATGGTTGTGTTCTGATAACATCAGACAGGGACAACCCCCAGGACACTATCTGAATCTGCAGTAATGACAAGGTAAGTGTGGAACCTGCAAAGAAAAAAATATAACAGATCACTCTCAAATGGAACTATGCATATGCCCCTAGCAGAGCATTTGCCTGAGGTATACAAATGTCAGAGTTTTGCAATATACTGTTACATATTAAAACCAATACTGTGCATTAAGCATTTCAGCTAACTACCATCTATAAAACATGGAACGGGTCAAGTTTTCTCTCTCTGGCACAACTATAACAAGAAGAAAGACTGACGTATCTAATGCTTTTACTGCTTTACTGACAATACTAACTAAAAATCCAGTAAACTTCAACAATTATATATGCAATCATTCACAAATAAGTAGGAACAAGAAATCAAAAGCTTTTCTTCTACAATACATATTGACCGATGCAAGCTTGTGAATAAGCAAACACTAGATATACACTGTGTGAATTAGACATATATGCAATCCTAAGTCACAAAGACATGTGCAAAGGGCAAGACACAGTCATCATAATTTGGATAGAGTGGAAGGGAGGAGTTATGAGGGCAAGGTTGACACCAAAGAAGTGAGCGTGTGCAACTAAAAAACACATTTCTGTCAGAGTATACAGTGTTCAGGGCCAGAAACAGCAGGTGTATAGTACTCAATGCTACTGTTTACATACATTGTGTGTGAGGTGGTATGGGCAAGGGAATATTTTTCAATGTGTGTGTGTGTCTGTGTGTGTGTGTGTGTGTGTGTGTGTGTGTGTGTGTGTGTGTGTGTGTGTGTGTGTGTGTGTGTGTGTGTGTGTGTGTGAGTGCCATACCTCTCAACCTGGAAACATCAAAAATCTGGACAAAAGCCCATGAAAAATAATTACAAATCTGTATGCTTATTAACATAAAATGTGCATACATAATTATGTAACCCGCCCACTCCAATGGAATTGTGAGATGTCAACTTTCAAGCACAGACTGAAGAACAGAAAAACCAAAATATGGCCCCATACGCTGTAATAAATCGTAAGTATTCTTTTTTTAATGTGTAGCAATGATGGCCACTGGGAAGGGAGAAGATGATGAATCTTAGGATTTTGTTTTTGGTGACTTGTAGTATGTGGGTTTTATGGTAAAAGTAGGGCATTTAATGGTAGGCAATATTCTAATCTTAGCAAAAGAATATTATAGTTTGTTAGGACCTCCAAAATTCATTCTCCGTGGCCTACTGATCAGTGGCGTAGCTACAGTTTGTGCTGCCCAGGGCTGTCAGTTTGCCACCCTTCCCCCTCACATAATCATGGTTGAATGGAGCCCCCATACACAGCCCTCCCCCCTGCAGCCATTCCAATGTCCCATTACTTGGCTATTTTGCCCCATTTACATAAACACTGTAATGTGCATACTGCTTTACTTCTACAATGATTTGGATTTCATTTAAAATCTTTATTTTACATTTTACAGCGCAAACACTAATATACATTTTCTAAACAAAGCAATGCAGTCTCACAATAAAAATAGACTTAGCATTAAAACTTCTCTGCCCATGAAACTCACATTCATTGAAACAGCATTGAAACCCACATGCAAAGAAAATGCATCTGGCCAGTGGCGGATAAAGATTACATTTGGGCTGTTTCCAAATCATAGGCCCCTTGCACACAAGGTATACATGTGTTCTTTGATACACCTTCCTGATTGTATTAAATTATATTCCTAGTATAATACAGTACAGTTGTTAGAGCGTATTTAAAAATTTTTTGAACATTTTTCCAGTAAGCAATGAAACAAAATGCATGAACCAGTAATGACAAAACTGCCCAGTTCAGAACATTTCCATGATAAAAGTTTACTCAAACTTCTACAATCCACCAGTATCAGTAAATATGCACAATCTTTGCAGAAATAAAAGGCATCTAAATAATTCCACATTAAAGAGAGCTGTAACTAATGAAGAGGTTGCTGCTAGCAAACAACTTTATTTTTCATTGTTTCATCTACAAATAAAGTACCTGTTGCCCTTGAGGAATACATTTCCTATGCTACATTAAAAAATGACAAGCTAGTAATATTGCAATGGGGAATGGATGGCAAACTGATAACAGGTTCATAGTTACTAGATATTGTTGCCAAAGAGGACATTCTCAGGACTACAGCATCCACCCCCTTTAAAAGTGCTACACAGTACAGTATCAGCAATGCATCTATATACTGTGGGATTATGGCAAACTGATAACAGGTTCATAGTTACTAGTTATCACCACCAAAGAGGACATTCTCAGGACTGCAGCATCCACCCCCTTTAAAAGTACAACACAGTACAGTAATGAATCTGTATACTGTGGGATTAGAACCCACAGCCTTCTGTATCAAAAGCAAGCATTCTACCTGTTGTACTACTAACAATGTAAGCAGACTTGGCATAAGCAGCACTAAACTTCTCTTCCCCTGAAGCTCTCAGCTCCTTGTAAAATCCACTTGACACTCAGCTGTAACTCTCAACTTTGCAGCACAAGAAATCTGGAAAAAGCCAAAATTTATTGGGGGACAAAAGCCCAAAAATCAGGGACACATTTTAAACATAGCTTGTATAATCTTGGAAAGTTGCTAGAATAAAATGTGTTACGACCATACATTTCCTGAAAGATAGGAAGACTGAAACTTAAATGGTTATCATTTAGTGAATTCAGTTCTCACCATAGCTCTCAACTTATTAGCACAGAAACCTGGACAAAGCCAATAATGGAGGAATACAACCCCAAAAATATTTAGTAAATTCAGTTCTCACCATAGCTCTCAACCTCTTAGCACAAAACAAATCTGGACAAAGCCAATAATGGGGGAATACAGCCCCAAAAATATTTAGTGAATTCAGTTCTCACCATAGCTCTCAACTGCTTAGCACAAAAAACCGGGACAAAGCCAATAATGGGGAAATACAGCCCCAAAAATAGGGACACATTTCAAATATTTATCTTATAAACTTAGAAAATTGCTAGAAGAAAAGGTTTTGTGTTACCATGTATTTTCTGAAGAATATGAAGTCTGAAATTCAAATACCTGTCATCATTTAGTGAATTCAGTTCTCACTGATTTGCCACAAAAATCCAGAAAACCACAGATTTTATGAGGAACAGAACAAAAATATGAGGCAAAAATCTGGACAGTTTTCACAAGTGGTGGTGGATAGGGAGTTCAGGCTCTTGCTACCTTGTACCCAAGCTACAGAGTTTGAGCCTGCATAACTCTAGACATCAGGTATAGTCAACTGGGGCATTACACACACACACACACCCACACACCCACACACCCCCTAGTGAACTTTCTATCAATGGTGATATATGTACCTTAATGGATAATACACATCCTAGTGAACCTTCTATAAATGGCACGGATACGGCTGATAAATGCACCTTAACAGATTTCTTCCTATTGCACATTCTGAATGGCTGAAACTTCCTACATACACCAAAAACAACAGTAGCAAATGCACCTTAATGGTCGGTCGGATTTACATACAACTAAACAAGTGAAATTCCCTTTAAGAGTAAGTAGTAAGTAATGCACTTACAATAACAAAACAGGCTAGTTAGCATGCATATCTGTTAAGCAAGAATAGACAATGGTGATAAATGCACTCCCCTTAAGAGTAAGCAGTAAGTAATGGGACGGTTAGCGCGCGATCAGATGTTTTGGTACTTGTTTCTGTCATTGGTTTTGTCACAGCTGTATTAATTGTTTCTATTTTGAATATCTGCACTTTTTTACCCTTTTTATAGTCTTTTTTTAGAACTGCCTTGGTTTCAATTTAGTGAGAGTAGAGAGGACCTTGGTTCCAGTTTAGTGAGAGTAGAGAGGACCTGAGTTATTTTCTGGTACAGGATTGTATAAATAAAAAAAGAGTGTGCTATTATTGATTGGCCACGAGTGTGTAAAGAAAAGAAGAGTGGGCTGCTGTTGATTGGCCACAGGACCTTCTTTGTGATTTTTGTATCAAATATTCTTTGCTATTTAAGTGCCACAGTTGCACAGTGCTTGACTCATAACCTATGAGGAAGATAAAACTTACATTACCGTATCCACTGTTTTGGCACTTAGTTTTCACATTGTTTTGTCTGGATTAATTGTTTTCATGATGAATATTTGCACTTTTTGACATTATTTTATAGTATTTAATTAGAAATGCTGCTATCTATGCAGAGGCACCTAGCAGTGATCTGTGTAGTCGATGAAGCCTAAACACCCCATAGAATCTGTGTAGATACTGATATCTCACAGTATGTTTCCCTTAAAATACCCTTAATGTCTAGACAGATTTTTTTTTTTTTTTTAAGTACTAGCAGTGATCAGTATGGGCGGCCACGGTGGTGCAGCAGTTAGCGTTGCTGCCTCACAGCAAGATGCTCTCTTCTTCTGTGTGGAATCTGCATGTCCTCTCTGTGGTCGCATGGGTTTCCTCTGGGTGCTCCGGTTTCCTCCCACATCCCAAAGACATGCAGTAGGTGGACTGGACACTCTAAATTGGCCCTAGGTGTGAGTGTGTGTGTGTGTGTGTGTGTGTGTGTGTGTGTGTGTGTGTGTGTGTGTGTGTGTGTGTGTGTGTGTGTGTGTGTGTGTGTGTGTGTGTGCGTGTGCGTGCCTTCTGTGGAAGGTTGGGCGCTGGGCTGGCAACTCGACACTGTAAAACTCCACTGCCAATCATGAGCGGACAGAAGATCCGCTGTGGCGACCCCTAACTGGGAAAAGCTGAAAGAAGAAGAAGCAGTGATCAGTATAGTCACTGATATCTCACATCATCCCACTTTGTAATCTGTATATCAGTGTAAATTTCCCTTAAAATAGCTTTACTGTGTAGACAGATAGTCTGGACATAGATGAGTATTGTTCATCAAGTTCCTTGTCTTACTGACCTCTTCAATATTTAAATTTCCTTCACTCATCCCTAGAAGATCAGTAGCCATGGATATGCACTTTCTGACTCACTCTGTGACCAGTTTGGTTAAGATGGGTATTCTGACGCATTGTAGCAATTGCCTCATGCACACTGAAAGCCCACGTATTCTTAATAAAACAGATAAAGTATGTAAGAGGTGTAAATATACTTTAATGCTGAAGGCAAAACTCTCTCATACAGCCAAATATAATCCTTCAGAGGTCATCAGTAACACTTCCACCATGCCTACTGCACAGGGTAAATACCCCACTCATAAAACTGCTTATGCTGAGGTACTTACAGGTAACCTTCCTAAAACACTAAGACCTACACAGCACAATCAAAAAAGGATCCTTAGTCATCATATAAACAATCCTTTAAAACACCCCCCACAGCTACACATAGTAACACTGCATCTAGTGCCTCTACTGCTAAGCCCTTAAGGCAAACCAGCACACAGCCAAATTTCCTGGTCATTGGTGATTCTATAGTAAGGCACACAGATGTCCCCCTCACCAAACTGAGTAAGGAGAGAGTCATGATTAACTGCCATACCAGTGCTAGGATCTGTCAAGTCACACGAGATCTCAGGTAATTGAACCACAGGTACCAGTATGATTCTGTCATAGTCTATGTTGATGTTAATGACCTGAGATGCACCTCCCTTGACTATATGAGGTGAGACATGATTGAGCTCACTGGTTATGTGTCTTGGGCAGGTATGAGCCTAGCACTGATCAGCATACTTCCTTCTCCAAGGATGATGCCGATTACCAACAGAAAATTATTGACTTTAACAATTGGCTTAGCTTCTGGTGTCAGTTCAAGAAATTACAATATTTGACACCATGGGAGGACATAGTAACAGACTATGCTGCTTTGCCAGGGATAGTCTGCACTTATACCCTCTAAGCTTTTGGATATTGGCAAATCCATTTTCCACCCCACCATAGTGCATTTTTTAGGCAATGCCAAACTGATAAACCTCACAACTTAACTGAACCTACAAAGAAATATTTGAAAGTGGTACTGCTCAATGCTAGAAGACTTAACAAGAACCTCCATGCCCTGCAAGCCTTCCTGTCCCTGGACAGTGTGGACATTTGTGTAGTAATGAAGACATGGTTTAAAGTTATGGAGAGTATCCTAGCAATGAAAGGTTATAATACCTTTCACACCTTTAGACCAGCTACTGCACAGGAGGGAAATAAAGGTGGAGGAGTCTCAGTTTATATTAAAACCAACCTCACATCCAGACTAGTCAAAGTGTATGACCCACTGGAACTTATACAAAATTGGTTTACTATCAAAATGTTGAAATTTATATGGTCGACTTTCATAACGTCGAATGTCATTACACCGAATCTTCAAAATACCGAAAACAAATGTCTACATTTAAATAGTCGAAAAACACCTGCAAACTAATACTAGTGTTTTTGCAGTGGGGGGCTGTGTCCCCTGCACCCCCCCACACCCCCTACTACTTATATATTACAACTCCGAGATTGCACATCAGTCCAGACAAGGGAAAATCCATGCCCTGTTTGCAACCTAATGTTGACAGGTAATTTGCATGCACTTCCTGTTGACCAAATGAACTACTTAATATTCATGTGTCGACCATATGGGTCGATCATATGAACGTTAGACCAAATTCATTTCAACATTTTGATAGTAAACCATGCAAAACACTATAAATAGGCTCTCATACCATATCCTTGCAACCTATATGTCCCCCTCTGTGTCTCAGGAAACCTATACTATGTATCAATGTACTAGAGTCCCTCACCATTCAACCCAATGCAATATTCATGGGGGATCTCAACCTCCCCTCTATAGATTGGGAATTCTACATCAGGGGTTTTCAACATTTTTACACTTGGGGAAAAGTGAAAATAAGAGAATTATTTCAAGGACTGCTAAGGCAGAAATAAAAAACATTGTAAGGAGCCAATTAAAACCATCACTGTTTGAGCATTGTATGCCAACATAGTAAACTCATCAATTGAGAAAGACATAGATATATAGTGTGACCATATACTAAGTAAGAAATGCTGATAAATCATAGTCAGAATATGAAGTCTGAAACTTCAGTCCTTTTTAGGGAACATACTAAACACATGGGACAAAAATATGGACATTCTGCAAAAGTCTGGACGGTTTAAAGGTATGCTACCTACCCAGAGCCTGATCAAGGTCAAATGGGTCCCTAGGCAGGGTAATGGATCATGACCCCCCTTGCACAGCCCCGCCAGCCATTCCAGTGTCCCACTACTTAGCTATTTCTCCCCCAATTACCATGAACATTGTTTGAAACTCTCATCGTGCATACTATTTTCTGCTTTACTTCTACAGTAATTACAGACCTTTGGATTTAATAGAAAACTTTCATTTCAAATTTTATAGAACAAAAACTGATAGACATTTACTTAACAAAGCAATACAGTCTCACAATGAAAACAGACTTAGCATTAAAACTTTTCTGCCATGGAAACACACATTCACATGTATTTGGCCAGTGGTGAATTAAATTCACCTTTGGGCTGTTTTCAAATCATAAGCCCCTTGCACACATTTTTAGGACCATGCAAGATTGCAAGAGTTCTTTGTCCTTCCTGGATGTATTAAGTTATATCCCATGTATAATACAGCACCACTTGTTAGAGTCTGGTTTAAATTTATAGTTTTGAACATTTTATCAGCAAGCAATGAAACAAAACATATGAACCAATAATGGCAAAACTGCTCAGTTCAGAACATTTCAACCGTAAAAGGCCACTCATACATCTAATGCAATCCACCAATATCAGTCAATATGCAGAATCTCTGCAGAAGTATTAAATTCATCTGAATAATTCCACATTAAAGAGCTCTGTAACTAATGAGGAGAGTGCTGCTAGAAAACAACTTTATATTTCAGTGTTTCATCTACAAATTTAGTGCCTCTTGCCCTTCAAGAATAAATTGCCCATGTTAAATAAAAAAATGGTAAGCTGGTTATATTGCAATATGGAATGGATGGCAAACTGAAAACAAGTTCATAGTTACTAGGAATTTCATCCAAAGGAAGACATACTCAGGACTGTAGCACCCCATGTGCCTTGAAATACAACACAGTATCTGCAATCCGTTTACATACTGTGGGAGTAGAACTCACAGTCTTCTGCAGCAAGAAGAAGCATGCTACCTGCTGTGCTACTAACGTTGCTTTTAGACTCGCTGCCACAATAGTGATACCATTTTCTACACACAATGGTTGTTGCACATTGTAAACAGACTTAGCATGAGGGGCAGTGAGCTTCTCATCCCTTGAAGCTCACAAGTCCTTGAAAATGCAGTTGAAACTCAGTTCCTTGAAAAATGACTATAAATATTGCTCTCAACAACTCAGAAAATTGCTAGAATAACAGGATTTGTGTTAGTATGTATTTTCTAAAGGATATGAAGCCTGAAATTCAAGTGCCTGTCTTTATTTAACAATTTCAGTCCTTTTATGAGAAACATACCAAAATTATGGACAAAAATCTGGGCAATTGAGACGTATGCTACCTACCTACCTCTTACACACACACACACACACACACACACACACACACACACACACACACACACACACATACCTGTCTACCTTCCTCATACACACACACACAAACACACACACACACACACACACACACACCATACCTTTCAACCTCTTAGCACAAAAAATTTGGGCAAAGCCAAAAATAATGGTGGGACAAAGCCCCAAAATAGTGACAAACTTTATTGTTCTCAAAAACTTATAAAGTTGCTAGAATAAAAGTTATTGTGTTATTGTGAATTTTCTGAAGGATAAAAAGTCTGAAACTCAAATTCCCGTCATTATTTAGTGAATTCTGTCCTCAAGGAATTGTCACAATAAACCCAAAAAACACACATTTTTTGAGGAGCAGACTAAAAATATGAGGCAAAAATATGGGTATTCTGCGAAAATCTGGACAGTTGAGAGACACTTCCCTCCCTCTTTACATACACACATTCACACACATCCCTACCTACCTACTTCTTACACACACACACACACACACACACACACACACACACACACACACACACATACACACACACACATACACACACACACATACACACACACACACACACACACACACACACACACACACACACACACACACACACACACACACACACACACACACACACACCTACCTTTCACTTGTCCGTTCGTGGACTATATTTCAACTTTCTCTGGCATTCAAATTCTATGTGCACAGAAAACGAAGATGTAAACAGCTGGTCACACAGATGCCTATTGTGTCTGTGCGACTGGACACAAAGGGCATTCTTCTTAAAGAAAACAGCCCTTAAAAAAGTTTTTTTAATTAAAAATAAGTCTCCCGGTCTCTTTTATGGACTGGCAGAAAATTTCTGCTGTACCAGCAGTGAAAAACATTGTTCTACACCACTTCTAATGCACAATCCCAGTGATTCCTAAACTTTGTTAATACAGACATCCTGGAACAGTTGATTCATTCTCCTACCAGGGATATAAACATCTTTGACCTTGTACTCACAAACATTGGCCACCAATCTTCCTCACCAAATATAACATCTTCTCTCATCAGATCTGATAATAAGGCACTATTGCTTGAAATAGAACTTAAATCCAGGGATCTAGCAAAACCAAAAAGCTTTAGGAACTATCCCAATGCTAACCTCTCATTATTAAGTGACACATTGGCTAAGTTCCAAGCACTCCAACCCCAGTAATCACCATAACATATTCTGAGCTATTTACAAAATCTCTGTACAGACATATTGATAGCTGTATAGCATGAGGCGTGCTCAATCATATTAAGAATAAGACAAACTCAAAAGACAAGCCACCCTGGTAGAAACACAATATCAATCAGTTATTCAACAAAAGAAAAAAATCTTAGCCAAACATAAGAAAAGCAAAGTTATACATAATAAAATACACCTGACCAATCCAAAAAGGCAGCTAAGAAGGTTAATTAAAACTACAAAGGCTAAATTTGGAGAAAAAATATCTTCTAAGGCAAAGGGCAACCACAAAACTTTCTCCAGCTATGTCCATAACCTCAAGGGAAATACACAACAGTGTACAGAACTGATTGCCAATGGCATCACCCACATTGAACCAGAGGCCATTGCCAACATTTTGGCTGACAGGCTCAGCTCAAATTTCTTCCCCCACTCCACCCCAATAGTCTAAAGAAAATACAACATACTACATTCTCCCAGCCATTATGAGGAAACAGGTCATCAATGCACTTTCCAAGACCAAAAAGACTGCATTGATGGGCCAAGATAACTTCCTGGGATGCTTAATAAATAGCAGGAAACATGACCTCTCTGGCCCACTTGTATTCTTTTCAATTGGAGCCTACAATCAGGTTTTGACCCCAAGGCATGGAAGATGGCCACAGTCATTCCTTTACACAAGAGAGGTCCAACCACTGATCTGGGTAATTACAGGCCCATTAGTCTGACCAGACTCATATATAAAGCCATGGAAAGAGTCATCATGGACATGATAAATGAGGACATCAGTAACCTGTAAACACTGGACCCATCGCAAGTCAGCTTTGTTAAATCTGGTGGACTTTTTTGAGAGGATCACCAAAGCATTGAATGAAGGCAAGACTGTGCACACAGCTTACATTGATCTGGTCAAGGCTTTTGGTACAGTATCCCACTCAAGCATTATAGACCAACTCACTAATTTGGGTATAAACCATTTCATCACCTGCTGGATAACAAACTGTCTTACTGATTGGACTCAGGAGGTCAAAATAAATGAAACCACCAACACCAAGAGGTCAGTCACTAGCAGAGACACCCAGGACTTGGTACTTGGTCTGCTCCTTTTTGGCATCTATTTCTCTGAAATGGAAGCAAATGCTGAAGTTTTACACCTGACTAAATTTGCAGATTATTGCCAGCTGGGAGGTTATCATCGGCTGCCCTGCAGACACTAGTATTCTTCAAGAAGGCCTATCTCTGGCTAACAAATGCTGCCAGAGCCATGGTCTTAAACTCAAAGCTAAGAAATGCATAATTGTACCCTTCAGGAAGTCAAACATCATAGCTAATTACCATGGTAATAATACACCCCTAAAAGTCAACCCAGTGGTCAGGGATTTGGGTAAGTACATAGACAGTAGCTTTACATCCGACCACCACATGTCCACATTGGTGAGGAAATACTTTCATGTTACACAACTTACAATTAAGGACATACCATCGAGGTCCAAAGTGGTCATTATTCCACTGTATTCCTCCCAGATTAATCAAACAGTACAGTTCTCCCTTTGGTATGTAGCTAACCAGGCATATGCAGCAGCTAGAGTGACCTCAGATGTTCCTACCTGCCTTATGCAGAGCATCTTAAAGCCCTTTCCTTCTACTAAGTCTCCTAGAGATTGTTGGATTACAAGGCATTCACAAACCCCAAACTTATGGATCTCCTGCATATTCATAAGTCAGACACCAGAAATATAAGATCTAGGGTCCTGAAGTTTGTCGGTGACTTAAATAGAACATGCTGGAGAGACAGGTATGTGTCCCAGGGACTGCTCCTCCTATGGAACAGGCTTCCTATCCATGTGAAGCTGAGTTCATTTGCACTTAAGTACATTCCAAGTCTACAACTATTTGCACATAACTCTTATTTAAATAATATTGTTAACCCTTAATCTCCTATCCTTTAAGAAACATTTAATGTCAATAAATTTGTTTAAGCCAGAATATTGATCAGCTTTTAACCTAATTTGCCGTAAAGTTTCTTTTCCCTCAACGCAGTTTTAGTTTTATAGTCCCCACCCCTTTTATCAACGGTCACCTTTTCTAATACAAAAAAGAACAAAAATTTTAAGTTTCAAGTTATTTTTATAAAAATAAGTTTTTTGAAGTGGTCCGACCACTTCAAAAAACTTATTTTCTTTCAAGGAACCACCACCTACAGTGCGAAATCGAATAAAAAGCAAGAACTGGTGGCAGAAGGACCTAATGGACAAAATGTTAAATTTGACTGTAAGTTTTTCAGTTTAACTGATTTTCAATTTATCGCTGTTCACAACAGGCTGTTACATTTAGATTTGAACTTTGTTCCTTCTTGACGGGCCAGTTTGACAAATACATTGTTAGAATTGAAATATATACTAAATAACTGAACCTACACTATTTGCTTCATGATGTAAATGTTAACAGCCATTTATTTAAACCTTCTACTTACAATTCCAAGCTTAATAATGCTTTAAAAGTTTCTGAAATGTGCTGTGAGGATGAAATTAGAAATTTACTTAGTAACAAGTGCAATAACAAAAAATAGAAGTTGTTTTTACAATTTAAATGTGGAAGAGAGAGCAGCTTTGAATAAACTTGTTAATATGAAACATCTGTAAATTATGAAAGCAGATAAAAGGTGGGCCGGTCATCATATGTCAACAGGATTATATTAAAGCTATTGACGGTATGTTGGTGAATACTGAAGAGTATAGAGAAGTCACATTAGACTTCATGCTTCATTGTTATAAATGTATTAAAGCATTCCTGTATGATTTTAATAAAATGGCCAATGGCCACTAATTATGTTATGTAATTTTATGTCTGTGTTGAGCCTGTTCTGGGGCCCCTTCTCTATACCTAAGATACACAAGAATGCAAGAAAAAAACCCTTTTAGACCTATTGTCTTTGTGTTTTGTGTACAGGGGTATGTAATTTAATTAACTATCTATATTTAAACTCATCTTAAATACTCCATCACCAGTTACATGATTCCTTATTTTTGGGATTTTGGATTTTGTTGAAAATATTTAAAATTAAAATTAATTATAAAAGAAAAAAAGAAATGTATGGTCATGGTTGAACTAACTTTTTACCCAGCATACTACTGGAGATATAGGAAATGAATATGTAAGATCTTACTTGTCATTAAAAACATCACTTTCTAGAGATGAAATCAATCTTTTTTTGTTCACTTTTATATGTGTTATTTGAACATAATTATTTTATTTTTAACAAGAAGTATTATCAACAAATTAAGGGCATTGCAATGGGATCGCAGGAAGCACCAGCCTTTGCAAATTTGATTCTTGGTTGGTGGGAGAGTAAAATACTACCCACTATCACTTATTTCAATAGAACTGTGTTATTTAAAATATTTGTGGATGACTTGTTTTTCATCATGGAAGGAAGTCCAGATGATTGTAATTTACTTCTAGATGAGGTGAACAACAGTACCAATTTTTGGAATTTTACATTATCTAATGCTGAGTTAGCAGTACATTTCTTGGATATTTTTTTGAAATGGGATATTTCTAATCGGTCTTTTGAAAGTAGCATATACAAAAAAGAAAAATTTTCAAATTGTTATTTGCATCATAATAGTAACCACCCCGAATTTATAAAGAAAAATATACCCAGAGGGCAGTTCATTTTGGCATCCAGACTTATGGCGGATGATTTGTTTTTCGAAGAAGAGATTAAGTTAATTAGTTCATTATTTTTAGCTAGAGGGTGTACAGAATCTCTGCTGTCCATTAGTGCAGCTGAGATTAGGACATAAAGGGTTTATTTCTTTGCTCCTATTTTATGTAAACCTATAGAGAATGCAAATATTGATCAAAAATCTACAAATAATACTTTATTTATTATTTATTTATTTAACATTTGTTGACCAGGTTGGTCCATCTGAGATGAGGCCCTTTTTCAGTGGAGACCTGGGGAGAAAAGCTTCATAGTTACAAAACATATGCAAGCTCCATAGTTACAAACATATGCAAGTATACAAGTAAAATACATAACAATGTAAAGCGAGTTCACAATAATAAAACTGATTACAAATTATATACAATGCTGGCTAACTACATATATTGTAGTAAGTAACCAGGAAAAAAAGTCTTTACAGTAAAGAGAAAGTAAATTAGTAAGGAAGTTTCTAGGTAGCAGTGAAGGAGAGATTAAAGTGCTGAAGTAGTTTTTGAATATTCTGCTGGTGAGGAGACTGTAATAGTACAAGGAAAGTTTAGGGGTAGAAAGTAGGAATGCCTTTTTGCAGAAAAGGGAGAGTGAGTTAGGATGGAGGTAGGGTTAGGTACTAGTAGGAGAAAAAGAAGTGACTGGTTGGTCTGGAGAGATGGGTTAGTCAGGGGCTGATAACAGAGGCAACGTTTATTTATGCTAAGGTGATTTCTCACAGTCTTTTTGAATAGCAGTTTGGATCTACTGTTTCAGATGTCCAGTGGGAGTTTATTCCAGTGTTTGGCAGGGTAATAGCTATCCTGTGTTGACTTTGGGTTTGGTTATGGTCAGGAGGTGTTGATCAGAGCTCCGGAGTGTTCTAGCTGGGGTGTAGGATGAGATGATGGGTAATATGGTGGGGCAAAAGGTGGGCAGGAATAAGATGGAATGGATTATTTGGAGCTGGGAGAGAATAAGGTTGTGAGGGAACTCTAACCATTTCAGTTTTTGTAGTGCTAGATAGTGGTGAGAGGAGCATGGAAGTTCAGCGGCAAATTGTGTTAATTTGTTAAAGGTGGATTCAAGTTTGGATATAAGAGAGGTCTACAGGTTGGTGAGAATCTGAGAGCCATAGAGAAGAGTTGGTAGAAGGCAGGCATGTGATAGAGCAATGTTTGCTTGAGTAGAGAGAAAGTTTTTTTTTCTATAAAGAAGAACTAGTTTTTGGAGGGTTTTCTTGATGTTATTTAGTACATGCTGGTCAAATTTTAGCTGGTCTTCATTGATGACTCCAAGTAGTTTAGTGTGATTATCCACTATGATAGGTGTATTGTTGTGGAAGGTGATGGAGAAGTTTGGTTTCATGTGGGTCATCGTTTTTAGTAGAAAGAGGAGTTTGGTCTTTTTTGGATTTAGGATTAGATGGTTTTGGTTGAGCCAGGTCTCGATAGACAAGAAAGATTCCTGAGTTTTAGTATGGAGTTTGGGAAGTGTTTCTGCAATAGTGATGACTGTGGAGTCATCAGCATATTGCATTAGAGGTGAGTGTGAGGTGGAGCTTGATAACTGATTGGTAAAAATGTTCAAAAGCAGTGGTCAGAGAATTTATCCTTGGGGTACTCCCATCAGCACTGGAAGTTCTGGGGAGATTGCTGAATCCCGTTTGACAGACTGAGAGTGGTTGCTAAGATAACTAGAGAACCAGGAGATAGTGGCAGGGCATAGGTTTACTTGGGAGAGTTTCTCTAAGAGTTTCTCTAAGAGTAATGGATGGTGGACAGTATCAAATGCTTTTGATAGGTTAAGAAAGAGACAAGAGGCAAGTTTATTTTGTTCTCTACCTTGAGCAATAGTGTTTATGAAGGAGATGAGAGCTGTAGAAGTGCTCTGGCCAGGGTGGAATCCATGTTGGGTGGGGGTAATTAAGTTGTCTTTAGTGAGGTGCTTTAGTATGTGCTTTAGACATGTCAGTAGATAATTACACAATTAGAAAGATTATATGTGATAACTGGTGCATTTTAAAGGGAAACACAGATTTGTTTAAAGTTGTGTGGGACAAACCATCCTTTGTCTATAAAAAAATTCATGTTTGAAGACATTGTTATAGCATGATAGCACTCTAGTTAAATCAGTTGTCTCTGTCAAACCTAATGGTACTTAACAAGTGTGAATTTTGTAGTGCCTGTAGGTTTATAAATGAAGGTAGTTTAATTTTACTACCACATATTGGCAGGGCTCTTACTGTTACTAGTAGTTTAAGTTGCCTTAAGTAGTGCATACAGTCCTGGCAATGTTGTGCTTTCATCAGTACTCTGGACAGTACTGAGTGGTGGAAAATCCACATGTCATATACTGCACTTATGTCTGTGGCACAAAGTGTAAGTGCGGTGAGTATTTATAAAAAGCACAGCTGATTAAGGGTTCAACTCCAGCTATAATATTTTTCAAACAGTGTAATAATCCCATTTCTCATGGCATTTTGATAAGCGCAGTAAAAATAAAGAAAAATGATAATGTTAAATAGGATTCTTGCAAGCAATGTATCAATAATGCTTGCATAAGCAAAATGTTCTAGTTAGCATATATCATTAATGCTTCACATATAACCTCAGCTACTGTGTGTCCAATTTCTTAAACATGACAATGATCACATTTAATTTAAAATTAATTTACATATGTATGACAGGCACAATACTTTTGTTATAATCCTCATGACTCTTCACATATCCTACACGTTTAGGACACGTATGTCTAGTGCGGTATCTGTGTAATGTACTCAGCTCATTCAACTGCATCAATCTGAAATCTATTTACAAACATACGAATGCAATCCCAAGACTAATTAAAATCATTAGTATACAGGCTTCTCTGAAGTGTATCGTCATTCATCCTGAAAATACTATGGGCCAGATTCAGGAAGGCTTACACGGAGTTCAAGAGTAGTGTAAGACTCCGTGTAAGCCTCCCGATTCAGGAACAGCCCAAATCTCCGTGTAAGAGACAGCTAACACGTCTCTTACACGGACTGGGCGTGGAAATGCTCAATACCTCATTTGCAGCTCAAAGATATGCAAATAAGGTATCTGAGCAATCCACAAAGCAGGAACCAGTCCGTGTAACGGACGTGTTAGCTGCAGAAATGTACTCAGTTGACAACTGAGTACATTTCTGCAAAATTAAAAACGGAGCTATGTCAGCTCCAAATAAAGGGTGCATTTGTTTCATTAAGCATGCCAATGGCCAAATATGTGGCCATTGGCATGAAAAACCTTTGCAAAAATATGTTATTTAACTTTTTTTTTCACGGGATTTTGAGGTTTAACTGCAGCGCACACCAGCAAACGGGTGCGCTACCTAAAACTAAAAACCAAAGCTTATAAGCCCACAATTGTGGGATTTATGTATTACATGGAATGTCAATGGAGGGACTTGCAGACCAAAAACAATATGGCCTCCGTTTAGTGGTTGTCAAGGGGGGGAAGCTCCGTGTAAGACATGTAACTAGTCATTACTAGGCAATCCTATGTAAATGAGGGTTACAATACTGACACACTGCTACATAGGTAATGAGCACTTTCTGAGTAGTGTAAGAGTTAGAGAAGGGGGAGGAACAGAGTAAGAGGTAGGTGACATCACGGAGGGGGAAGGATAGATAAAAATGTACCAGATTGGAGGGCAATGTAAGGTGAAAGATGACAGACAGACTTCAGGGAGGGAGGTGTGTCCCAACAGAACACTAGGAAAGTCAAGAAAATGAAGGTTTACGCTATCCCTACACTCAAAGTTTCTTGAAATACGTGCATGCGCGCGTGTGCGCGCGTGTAAGGCAGGCTGAACATATGGGAGTTTGTTGCAAACCGTTTACAACGGTTTGCGCGGGCGTGCACGTGTGTAAGGCAGTGTGCGCGTGTTTTAACATGAATCAGCCTAGTTCACACCGTGTAAGGATGTGTGCGCGAGTGTAACGCCGTGTAGGGATGTTTGCGCGCGTTTAAGTGACTGTGAGCGTGTTTAAGCTGGTGTGCACATTGCTCCCTCTCAGGAAACAGAGAGGAAACAGGAAACAACTAAAATACACGGAAACTGCCAGAGGATACTGCTGCAGTTAATTGTTGGAAACAATTGGAAGCAGGCAATTATGCAGGCAGACTAGAAGCCCAACCCAGCATTTAAAACACTGCAAAGAGCAGTGCAGGGTGTTTCTCACAAGAGATACTGCAAGAAAGTAAGCTATCAGAATTGAAAACTGAAAAAAGCTGAACTCAGAGCAGAAATGCTAGGGACTGCCATAGCTGTTATAATCAGGCAAAGGCGAATTGCTGAGGGTGGTGACAATGCAGATGCTGACAGACAACCCAGAGTGAGGAGAAGGAGAAGAGTATACAGGCCCAGGGTCACCTACCATGGGTTACATGAGCTGGAGATAGTAGAGCGCTACAGAGTGGACAGAGACCTTCTGCAGCAGATTGTTGAGCTGTGCAGGCCACATCTCACACAGAACCAACAGAGGGGAACCCATCCCAGTGGAAACCAAGGTATGTGTTGGCCTAAGAATACTAGCAACAGGTACCTTCCAGAGACCAACTGGTGATATGATGGGGATATCACAGGCATCAGCCTCCAGGGTACTGCACTAGTTCCTGGATGCCATGTCAGCACATGTCGGTGATCATATATATGTCCCTAATGACCGTGAGGTTGTGGCCAGCAATATGCGTCTCTTCCAGCAAATAGCGGGATACCCTGAGGTGCTGGGTGCAATAGACTGCACGCAGATATGCATCAAAGCACCAGCCGGTGAGCGGGGTAGAGTCTACATTAACCGTAAGGGATACCCCTCCATCAACTGCCAGGTCGTGTGTGATGCCCAGGGCATAATAATGAATGTGTGTGCTGGCTGCCCTGGGAGCTACCACGATTCCCACATCTGGCATCTGACGCAGCTGTACCAATCATTTGCCAGTGGGGACTTCCCACACGGACACCAAGTGGGGGATGCAGGTTATGCACTTGAGCCGTGGCTGATGACACCCATCAGAAATGCACACACACCTGAACAGGAACGCCATAATGAGGCACACGCACAAACACGTAATGTCATAGAGTGTGTGTTTGGGCTGCTCAAGTCATGGTTCCAGTGTCTGGACACATCTGGTGGAGCCTTGCAGTACACACCAACTACATGTACCCAAATGGTCATGATATGTGCTATGCTACATAATATGATCCTGTGGAAACAGCTGCAGCAGGACCAGCACAGGGCTGGGCCTAACATCCCCCCACCATTGCCAAGGCCACCACAGGCAGAGGGTGACTCAGAGGAGGAACAACCTGACCTTGTCCCAGTAGGCAGAAGGAGGCGTGCCCAGTATGCCCTGGCCTTGGCAAAGAGGCAACATAGCACATACACTTGGTCAGTAGGAACACTGGGACTGATACCGCTCTGACTCACTCATATAGTAACAGGGATGCCTAACATGACACAACCTGCTTCCAAACATGTACAGGGAGTGTAGTATGTGCATCCGACAGAGGCAGCCCTACAGCATCACCTGAGGCATGAATGCCATGTGTTAAGTAATGTAATACCATGTACCATATGCACACCTGAGGACCTGACTAACATCCACCCTCTCCAATCATAAACCACAAAAAACACAAACCTAACTCATAGGTACCACAAGGGATAGTAACCTAGATGTAATGCTACCCAATGCCAGAAGTATAAATGCGTGCAGTGTAAACGCACATAGTATAGAGAATGTAGATATCAGTGCTGTAATAGAAAACAGGGTCAAAGCCCACATCAGCACCCTGACACTACCAGGTCACACCTCTGTCCTAATAGCAGGAACAGCCCCAGGCCTACTCTGGCAACGTGAGTGTCAAATGAAATATTACTGTCAACCTGGGTGCCCAGGTCCCTGATAACCTCTTCTGTGCTTAGAGGATTGCCACCTAGATGGGAACTAGGGGTAACCCTGTTGTTCCCGAAGGGTATGACTATGCATTGTTTAGCGTTTAATGTAAGGCCATGGCTCTGGCACCATTTATCTGTGTCTATGAGACCCTTCTGAAGGATGTCTGTGTCAGATGGGTTTCCAACTATGGTTCCCAGTTTGCAGTCATCTTCAAACTTTGTCAGCCATAATCCTCCTGTGTTTGCTTGCACTTCTGAAAAGTAGATGATGAACAAAAGTGGGCCCAGGACTGAGCCCTGTGGGACACCACTTGTGACAGCTCTGGAGTGTGACATGGCACCAGCAACTTTGACCCTGTGTGTTCTGTCACTTAGCCAGTTTGCAACCCATCCTGTGATGTATGGGCTCACATTTAAGCTGGTGATGTTTTCAATGATACCTGAGTGGGGTATTGTGTCGAAAGCCTTTGCCAGGTCAAGGTAGGCTGTGTGGACTGCCTTGCCCGTCAATGGCCTGGGTGACTGTCATGAAAAGTCAACCAAGTTTAAAAGGCATGATCTGCCCTTGACAAAGCCAAACTGGATTGGATCCAATGTCTGCAAGTCCCCTATGTCTTCATTTATCATTCCCATTATGATCCTCTCCGTAGCTTAGCAGACCAGGCTTGTCAAGCTGATGGGATGGTAGTTTCCGGGGTTGGTGGAGGCACCTCCTTTGTGAAGTGGGTCCACCATTGCTGTATGCCACTCCTTGGGCACATATCCTGAGGTGAGGCTAAGATTAAACAGCTGCCCTAACTGCGGGTGTAATTCCTCATTGAGTTCATGGAGCACACACCTGGGGGCACCATCTGGTCCCATGGATAAAGTGTTTTCCGCCTTGGATAGAGCAGTTCTCACCCCAGCATTGGAGATGTTTGGGGGGCTACAATCCTCTGGTGTAGATACCCCTCCAGTTGGGGGGGGAATCCGCACTGAACCTGTCAGCCAGTATGTTGGCAATGTCTGTAGGTTCAGTGATATTTACATCATTCCGAACTAATTCTGAGCATATCTGGGAGTTCCCTCCCAGGTGTCAAACATAGGTAAAAAAGGCCTCATGATTGTCCCTTGAGTCCTGAGTGGGTTTACTTCCAAAACTTGCCTTGGATGATTGTATGGGGGAACCCAGTGTTTTACTCATAATGAGCAGGGGTGTCTTCCCTTCTACGGATGTTGCTCTATGTTGTAGTAGCTCCTTCCTTTTGTTGTAGAGCTTGTTTATGGCTGGGGTCCACCAGACTGGATGCTTGCCTGTGGTACAAAGATTCTTTGTTTTGTTTGGGATTGCTTGATCCATGCAGTCCTGGAGGTGCTGGTAGAAGGCATTTGTAAGTGATACAGCGGCTTGGGTAATGGTGTCCGCTGGCTTGGGGGCCTTGAAAGAGACCACACCAGTCCTTAGAAATGTGAAGTTGGCATTTGAGACGGTCTTCACTGTTTGTTTTTCCATCTGGGGTGTGGGTGGGATGTGGACTCCCACTGAGATTAGTTCATGATCTGATCTCACCAATGATGGGTATACTGCTGGTGTTGAACAGTGTGACCCCATGTTCGTGATGATGAGTTCTAGTATGTTGTCTCCACTTGTGGGGATGGTGACCAGTTGTTCCATTTCATTTGAGTGTATGAGCTCTTGGAACCTTTGGGCTAGAGTGTTGGGGCTTGACTAGTGATCCCAGTCTATATTTGGATAGTTGGAATCACCCAGTATGATGGTGTTTGGAGATACAGTTATCCCCTCCAGTGTTTTCGGACAGCTGTGTGAGGTACCTGAGTTTGAGAGGGTGGCATGTAACATGCTACAAACTGCAGAGCAGTCTTGCCTACTGTTACTGGCACCTGGATGGTCTCCGATGCATCGTGTGTTGCCACCAACCTTGAGGTGAGGGTGTCCTTAATGAATATAGACACCCACCCTCCTTTCCTGGTATTGTCCGGATTTTGGTGCCGGAACGCATGATATGAGGTAACACCCGATAGTGCCGGGGTGCTGTCAGAAGCCGTGAACCAGGTTTCAGGCACAGCACAGACATCAATGTGCTACATACTGAGAAGGGCGTTGAGTGTGTGCAGCTTGAGGTTGAGACCTCTGGCATTGAGCAGCATTACCCTTAGTGTCTTTCCTTTTCTGTGTTCTAGGGTGGTAGGTGTAGAATATGATTCTTGCATAAAAAAGGCACAATGGGGGTGGCAAGAGCATCATCCGAAATCCAGAAGCCCAGGGGTGACAGGTGCAAGCCATCCCTTGCAAATCAGCGTGGCCTGTCCAGCATGTCATCCCAGGCAGACAGACATTGGACCCCCTTGAATGACACCATAGTTTAAGCAAATTATTACAGCTGATCATCTTGTCTCTGTTTATGTGGCATCATACTTGGTGAAGGTAGTATACTGCTCAAGGTCAGGGTCATACCTGCCTGGCCTACATAATCAGAGGGATCCTCTATGTCTCTTTCCATGTAGTCCAGGGAGGTACATCTCAGGTCGTTCACACCAGCATGGATAATGACTGGGTCAGACTTGTACTTGCAGTTGAGTGACCTGAGTGCTTGCATTATGTGGTGGATTCCAGTGCCCGAGAGGCAGCTTACTGTGACCTCCTCCGTACTCGATCTGGTGAGCGGGACGTCAGTGTGTCTGACTATTGAGTCACCTATGACAAGTGTGTCTGGCATGGTGTTTGGCCTTAAGGGCTGTGACTGTTTGGCACACTGACTCTGTGGTCTATGTGTTGCATGTGCTGTGCCCTGTGGAGGCAGTTGTGTGGGTGTCTGCTGTGGTGGCCACTGCTGTTTTGGTAGAATTCTGATCAGAGCCTCCGAGTATGTCTTTGTGTGTCTATGTGTATGATTTTAAGTTGTGATAGTGCTATGTGAGACTGGATTTGTGATGTGTGTGGCTACCTTCACCTTCTCTCTGGTCTTGCTAGTCCTATGTTGAGAGAGCTCAGCCTCCACTTTGGCTATATAGTTGCATCTCTACAGT